>NW_028301554.1:13260000-13461250 GCF_042242905.1 Orbicella faveolata
TAGGGGTGTAATATTACACTGTTTTTTTTTCTTGTGGTTCAACACTTTATCTTTTAAAAATGCTCAGAGTAGCATGTAAATACGTAACACAATTAAAATATATCGATAAAACAGAAACCAAACAGAAACAGAGACCACCGACGCGCAGTATGGATCAGGTTTCGTTACCTTTTCCAGTAAAAAATGGGGTTTGTTGTCGATTAACTGACCGTTGTGGAGAGGTTATTTAGCAGTTGGGACGCGCTTTAGTAACCGTTGCCGTTGTGTACAGGCGGCGGTTGTAGAGAGGTTAAAATAACAGTGAATGTATGGACTTTCCGCCGGGAAACAAAAAAACAAAAAAGTGGCGGTTGTAGAGAGGTCCGGGGGGTATTCCCCTACACGGGCTACATTGGTATGTGCTGCCCCGAAGGGTAGGGATCTTCAGCCGTTTTGGTCATAAATAGGATATCGATTTTGGCCATTTTGGTCTTAAATAGGGTATGGTTTTAGCACTCTAGTCTTGAATTGGGTATGTTTCTTAGAAGAAGCTACCTTTTCATCTTTACCAATAAAACCGTCAACAAAAGCCCTTCATAACTTATGTTTAGGGCAACTGTGCCAGCCGCAACGGTCATAAATAAGGCAGCGAATTTTTGGCCAGGTCACGAACAGGGTATCAAAAATCGCAGATTTTGGTCATAAAATAAGTTAAAGTTCTACTGTACAAACGTACAATATATAATTTTTTTTATTTTACACATCTTTTCATCTGAGACTAAAATAAAATAAACATGAGGAAAGTACTGCCGATATTAACTCTCTTTAACTGTCAGCCAGGCATCGATAATCTTCCAGCAACAAAAATCTTCCAAGACTCTGAGAAAAAATAGAAATCTTCAAAAACCATCACGGCGAAATAACGATCAGAACCGTATAGGGTACAAGTTATCAAATTCTACGCCTTTAAAAAGTCGAAGTGAGCAAATGCTTAAAAAGAATTCATAATCACCGAACTTTGACATTCCCCTGAGAGAAATCTTGCGAATGGGAACTGTTGTTCTGTCATTCCATTTGTCTGTGTCCTCCTCGTAGCATTCTACAGCCATCTTGCCGTCAGGAAAATCACAAGGATCCTGGAAGGGCTTTCTAACACGACCTCCAAGGACGTAGATGGTGTCATCAATCAACACCATTTTTCCAAAGGCTCGAGGCACTGTCAAGCTGGCTATGAACTGCCATTCATTGGTCGCTATGGTGTAAACTTCACAGCTAATCAGCCAGTCATCAAAAATCCCGTGTCCTCCGGCAATGAAAATCTTTTCGTCATTTTTACTGACACCAAAAGCATTTCTCCTGGCCTCTTTTAAAGGCTCTATTTCTTTCCATTCGTTTCCCTCGGTGTCAAATGTTGAAGAGTGAGAGAGGGCACTCTTTGAATAGCTATCACTTGCATTGTAGCCATAACTACGGTTGAGCGTTCGTCCCCCGATAACATATAACACTCTGTCAACAACTACGGTACAAAATAATGCCTTTTTAAGCCAGTGAAACAAAGGAGTCATTGAATTCAAGTCAACGTTGAATCTCCAAAGCGCAAAGGAGTGCCTTTCTGCTACAATAAAACATATCTCATCTTTAATAACCAACACATCATATAAAGATGTGTAATGTAATTTCATAAATGCTAAGCTCAAATCCAATTTTGTCCACGGTGCTGGAGACCATCGGTTTAAAACTGGATCATAGCATTGCGATCTGGCGATGTCTTTGGTAACAACAAATACTTTACCTCGATACGAGAATACGCGTGTTGGTTCGCATGAGGTCCAGGGCAAGCGGTACCACTGTTCCGTTGAAGGAAGATAAAAGTTGGTGTGGTAAAGAGTCTGTTCGAGTTCACAAACCGTGACTACGATAACATCTCTCTCCAGAGCCCTCCTGGGAGGGTGTGGACGTGGAATGACACAATCTGTTGATCGATCCTGCCATTGCAATGCAAGAAAAACACTTTCAAGGCACTCTTCATCTTCTTTCACAAGATCATTAGTCACGACATTGCTCGCTAAAAAGTCGCGCGATATACAGGTCAGTCGAACGTGACGAAATAAGTCACGAAATTTTACGCGTCGTTGGCCATGATCAACCCATCGTAGCACGAATTCAAAGACGTTTTCTTCAGCGTCAATGACGATCTCATCGCTGGAAATCCATTTTTCAACCTCATGGCTTGAGAGGTTAAAAAAACCGTCGGATTCAGCGACGGAAGAAAAGTTTGAGTGAATGAATTTTCGACGGCTAGCAATCAGGCCTTGACACAAATATTTTCCTGCTAGGTGGTAAATTGAAATGCAATTCGCAGTGGTGATGTGTTCCTCAAGATATTTTCCTGCGAAAGCTTTCAGATTTGAGAGGAGAAGATAATCTGCTAATTCGACTAGGTTCTCGGCATTTTCTTGAGTGGATATCTGAACGCTGCCGGTGTAAATAAACTCCAGAATAACTGCCATATCAGACTCGAAGATCATCTCCAGCCGAATAACTCTTTCATTATTTTCTTTCATGTCGCTGTTGAGGAGCTTTTCAAAGAAGCTGCTCGCCCGCGAAAGTACGCTTCTATGAGCCTGAAGCTCCTTTCCATCTTTCACAACCAAAGTTACATCACTAGGATGTCTATGATCTTTTAGCTTGAGATCAAGCCGATTCATGGTTCTTCAAGAGTCAGAGAGTTAAACTGACTCCTGAAGAAAACAGATTCCTCGCTCTTTGAATCTGTCAGCTGCTGAAATCATTATTAACTAGCGCTGTTTCACTCGAGTGATCCATGTACGCACGCTCGCTTGTCTATAAATGCTGTGTCATCCTTAGCTCAGCAATATCAACTGGCTTTGAGGGCCGACAGTGATATTAACTATTTATAAACATTCACATCAAAACAAAGTAAAGTAAAGTCAGCGTTCAAACTTAATGGCCCATCAGCAAGGCACCTATCTCTGGTTCTAACCTAATGGCCCATCAGCAAGGCACCTACCTCTGGTTCTCTTAACCTTCAACGGGAGATCAAATCTCTATTGAGCGTTTCTCGTGATAACAGATTATGAGACTACAAACGTACTATACATAAACAAAGTATTTTACAAATCTTTTGACCTGAAACTTCTAATATAAAATACACATGAGGAAACTCGTGCCACAATAACAACTGCAACTTTTAGCAGGCCTTCTAAAACTCATTAAAAATTCAATAAGTTTAGACAACGGAAATCATGACCGTGACGGCGGTGTTCTTAGTTAGAATATATTTTTACAATTTCATTTTTCCGTTTTCTCTTTAGCTTTGATTGAGAAGATATATCAAAAACTCAAGACAGTGTTTGACAAAAATTCCTCATACCTCGAAGTTCGTCAAAAATACTCCGCTACGCGTCGTATTTTCTTTTCTCTTTTTGATGTTTAGAAATGTGGTTAAACACGGTGTTTCGTGTTTGATATATTACATCGACATTTCTGTATCTTTAAGCAACAAAAATCTTCATAGTCACAGCGGGAAAGTAGAAATACGTAAAACACTGTGAAAAAAATCAAGAGAATTTTATGATCAGTTCCGTATAGGATAAGTTATTATATTAAACGCATTTAAACCTTTCGCCACGGGAGTAGACTGTTCACATCCTCTCTATTTAGGCACCCGTAAGAAAAAGCGAGCGAAGCGAGCGCGAAGCACGCTGGGGTGGAGGTTGGGTTTACGAGCGAAGCGAGCAAGAAGAAAGTCTTCCGTTTTGCGCTGGCGTTCAGTTCTCTCGCGATTCTATCCGCGCGTTTAACGATGGAATAAAAATACGAGAAAATAGAGGACTGTGAACAGTCTACCACGGGAGAGAACTTGTGTGCTTCTGACGACAGAGTTTGATTGGTTTAAATCTGTCTGATTTGATGACATTTTCGCACCAAAATGATCTTGTACTACTCAATTGTGAAACCCCTTTACATGATATATTTCACTACCCCAGGAAGTTTTGTAACTTTTTACTTCATGATCAAATAGTATGCGCCTCTAAAGTATTTTATGTCGACACATTCATCAAAAGCTGTAAAATAAGATAAAGTTTAGGGTTATATCAGAAGCATATAATCCCGAAGCGCGTAAATTCTCTTTAGATGTTCAGAAAGATGCTGAGGTTTTTTATCCCACCAATCAGAACTACGGATTTTTTTTGCCCAAATATGGAATCAGAGGCTTGAAGGCAAGCTTCTTTACAAAATGGCGCCCTTTCGCAGAGAGGCTGAAGGGATAAATCTTAACATCTTCTGACCCCAGTTGTTCGAAGGCTGGATAACGCTATCCATGAGATAAATCGCTATCCAGTGGATAAGTGTTAACAAAACAAACCACGCTATCCGCTGGATAGTGATTTATCCCGTGGATAGCGTTATCCACCTTTTGAACAACCTGGGCCTGATCTTCAGCGACGTCATCAAAACGATGAAGTATGACGTCATCGCTTAAAAATGGCTATAAAAATGGGTTTTTTCGCTTACATAAGGGACCGTTCATTTTTTATGAGGGAGGGGGGGCTGGTGGGATTTGGGAAGCACCATTTAAAAATCGCATGACCCCCCCTCAGCTTACCAATTTTTTCACATGGCCCCCCCTTATAGCGGACATTTTTTGGGATGACCCCCCCCCCAAAAAAAAATTGAACAAACAATATTTAGATTTCAACTTTTTTAATATTTCTCTTTTATCCCCCTACTTCACGTTTTTGTGCTCACTATGAAGACAATATTTACAATCTCTATACGACAGAGAGCTGTTGTTTAAGAAACAAATCAAAAGAAAGAGAAGTCAATTTAGGATCTCCTAGTTATGGCTCGCCCTGAGCGTGTGGCATTTGGCCTCTAATTGGCATCTTCCTCATCTGAATTGATGAATGCAAGAGTGATGTCACTTGAGTCATCTTCTCCCCCAGAGTCAATGGCATCACTGTCATACTCATCATTGTCACTTTCATCTGTTTCACTGCTGTCAGCACTTGCCCTGTTGTCATTTTGTGTCAATGTCCTGGCATTTCTCAGTGTTGGTGGGCCAGCTCTGAGAGGACTCTTCTGCTGCAAGCATGAATGTCTTACAATTGCCTTTACTTTCTCACTCTTGCTACTTTTCAAATGCTGCTTCAGCCCGTGGTGGTTTGAGTACTTGTTTAGTTCTGGAACACGTAGCTTTTTAAGCTTGGTTAGATCTTCGCACAACTCAGTCCAAGGATAATCCTCCTCCCTACTTAACTTTGCCTTTTCTTCTGCTCTCTTTTTCCTTTTAAATTCCAGCACTTCAAGATGCTGAAGATAATCCACCACAAACTTCGATTTGGCAATAAACTCATCTGCAAATAGAGCAACGCTCTCTGGGTCAGATAAAACCAGCCTGCCACTTCCATGCTCGTTCTTCTTTATATTGTTAATCCAATCGGGGAAAGAGCGCATTACTACATGAGCATCATGAAAGAGGCTCATTCCAAAATGCGCAATAATGGCGAAAGCGACGAGTCGTTTAAGAAAAGGTTTACAGCTGAACGATCCAGGCAGTTTGACATCTTACAAGCAAAAGAAGCAATTTTTCTAGGTGCGGATGGCTGTTCAGAAAGGGCGAGTGAGTTTTCCATGCAAGGGTACCAGTTGAAGCCCAGTGATGGAAGAAAACTGAACTTCTCCATCAAAGAGCACAGAGCAATGGTGGAAAAGTTGAATGTCATATTGAAAGATGTAAAGGAACACGATTCCACACTCTTTCAGTCCAATTGGCTTGCTTTAAAGCAGGGCGAAGAATTTGCCCACAGTTTTAATGTAAAACAGATCAAATGTACAGAAGCTAAGTTGACGAAGGTCACGCAGGACATGGAAGCACTAGAAAATAAGAAGAGCAATTATAACAGCATATTCAAAGGCATACTCAAACAGCACATCAACAAAAGGAGAAGGAAAAAAGAAAACCGCAGAAAGTCAAATGAAAGAAAGAGGAAGCGGACTGAAAACAACGTCCAACGAGTTTATGGAATCTGTGTTGGAAACCCGCTAGGAAATGATCTTCCACAATGCCTTGTGTACCCTCCTAGAACGGCCGTCCCGGTAGAGTGTCTTAAAGTTGAGGATGTTACCACGTCGATATTTAGAAGAGATGGGCCATACATCGCACAGCTCTTGGAAGGGAATTATTTCACCAGTGCTGCAAGAAGCAGAATCACCACCAACCTTGAGCGGGAAGTCAGAGATTATGTTTACACCTTCATGTACCCTGAAGAGTACACTCTGACGGAAAGCAGTGCTGCTTCTTGCAGCATTGGTGAAAGAGACTCCCATAGCAGCACAAGCGGCGACGAAGAACTCGACGACAGCGGAGATGAAGATGAGTGCCAGTGAAAGTTGCATTCGAAAATAACAGTGTTAAATACTTCTTTTCAGTAGCTACAAATGCTTTTTGTCGCTAAACGTTTTTTTAAAGCAGAAGGAAAGTTTGTAATAAATTTGTATCCTGCCTTCTATGTTTATTCTATAGCAATTTTTTTGATATTCAAACATTATGCCATTTTAAAGTTTTACTAAAATATTTCACGTGACCCCCCCTTTTTCCCTTATTTTTTTGGGATGGCCCCCCCTCGAAAGCCATTTTTTTTCGCATGGCCCCCCTCCCAAATCCCACCAGCCCCCCCTACCTTATAAAAAATGAACGGTCCCTAAATGGCTAAATGAATGTCGTTTGAGTAAGATATTGTAATTGTCTTTGTTTTTTAGTCGTAATAAAGTGTGCTTTGCTATTGAAGAGAATTTGCCTCATGTTCTAAATTACCTTCACATTTTGGGGTGAAAGAAGAAAGGAAGGAGTGAAAAAAGAAGTTAATTAGTTAAAATATATGTGTGTGTTTTCGGATTAATGACAGAGTTGATATTATCTATTTAGACCATGGAGTACTCCCAGCTGTGATGCACACGGTTTGTTTAGACTGTATCAGACAGTAATTGGAAAATTTCATGGAATCCTGTTTTTCTTTTAAGGTCCTCGTACGGAGATGGCCGCTGGTATCGTATTCGTGTTGTACACACGTCTGTAAATGCAACGCTGACAGTGAATCTCGTGGGCTCATTAGAGGCACCTGACGGTCGCTATGTCGACACTGGTGAAACAGTTATGGACAGCGGTCATGTGATCACCTTCGGAGCGCTCATTCCAAACAGGTTAGTCCCGAAATAAAAAAAACAATAATAGAAACTTTTTAAAGCTTAAAAGCTTTAAATTAAAGCATAGGGAATAACACTTGGGCTTCTCGAGTTATAATAATCCTGGATTAACCGCGCGCTGATAGACGAATTCAGTTTCTTCTGAATCTTTTTAATGGTCCAAATACAAAGTTCTAAGCCATATTGTTGCTGTTTCAGTGTATCAAACTTTGAAGTTACAGACGTGTTTTCTGGCGATATGGACAATTTACTGCTATTTAGCAGCAAATTTGCGTCTCTTGTTCCCCGATACTTCAACGACCCAGCACTGATGATTGCCAAGCAAGGAGTGTCGTTTTCTGGAGTTATCAGAGGAAAGGTAGGATACATTGATAGGAGTCAGGTGTATGCCCAAAAAGAATCCAAAGGCACCCGAGCTCAATGTGACTGAACACGAGGAACGAGCGGGTAGCTGATAGTTTTCCTTCAATTTTAGTGTAAAATATTACAGAACTGAGCAGTGATAGGTGAAGTCAGCATTCTTGTTAATATTGTGCATCTGCCTACGAAACGGATCCCTTTTTCAATAATT
This sequence comes from Orbicella faveolata, assembly GCF_042242905.1. Classification (NCBI taxonomy): domain Eukaryota; kingdom Metazoa; phylum Cnidaria; class Anthozoa; order Scleractinia; family Merulinidae; genus Orbicella; species Orbicella faveolata. The sequence goes on from NW_028301554.1 coordinate 13,267,781, forward strand.
ATAAACAAATTGACGTCATTGCTTCCCAACTCTATCACGGTTGTCCATAGTTTGAACCTTTTAAGAAAAAAAATCTCTTTGAGCTCGGGGAAACATGTGTTTGTCGTAATTAGAAAACAGCTGGCCAATTCGAGCCTTTCAAAACAGCAAAGCGTTCATAAGCAAATTCAATGTTAATTTTAATCGCGGAGTGAGCCTTTCAAGAAGCTTAGTGTATGATTAACAAGGCGGAAGGAGCTATCGACTACACTTGTTTGTAGGTAGAATTCCCAGACCGTAAATGTTCTGGTGATCAATAGCTTTGTTCGGTGTTTGTTCCTTAAGTGATGCTCATGCTGCTTTTAACTTTCAGACTGAATATGGAACACGTTTCTATGGTTACCAAGAGGAAACTGGTGACTGTTCATATGCAAGTATTGACATCAGCAGTGAAATAGCGACAATGTCTTCTTTAACCTTTACTTTTAAGACAAACGGAGAGAGTGGAGTACTTCTCTACAGCAAAAGTGATGTAAGCATGTTGTAAGAACTGTTTACATATCTTAAAGTTGTAAGCGGAACAGGGATTGTTTGAAACTGTGTTTCGGAAAATTACATGGAAGTCTCCGCGTTATAAATTATAATTACAACTTAACCTGCTGACGTCAATTGATCTGAACGCTTGTATAGTAGGACCACAAATGGAATAGTTATATAAAACTTGGGCAAAATTAATTCAGGATCTCGTATTACTTTTATTAATGCTGGCTTAACAAAACACGTTAAGTTGGTGCGAATGGGACATAAATTACGAAATGATCAACGTCTTATTTGTTTCTACAGTATCAATAATCAGGCAAACGCAGTCATCAACGATGTCAGCTATTCCTATGAAGATTAGAAGGCTAAGTGGCCTACTTAAATCCAAGCTGATAAACAATTATTCCATGATGAAGCAAAGCATGCTCTCTTTTGTGTTACTTTACCCTTTATACAGATGCCAGGAGCGCCATCACTGTATATGACTTTGTTTCATGGTGACTTATTACTACGGCTGGGGAACATTGATTCTGATTTGGTGTTCTCTTCATCAAATATCACCTTCTCTGACAATTCGTGGCTTGTCATCCATCTTCAGCTGTCGGACAGTGGGTAGGTTACAATAGCTATCTATCATCATCATCGTCTGGCTGTATTGAATAGAGACCGTAGCAGAGCATCTCACTCCCCTCACGAACAATACAAAGGCGTATAACAATCTTTGAAGATAAAGAAGATAACTAAAGAAGTTAAAATTGATTTGCCTTTCCTGTGTATGAAGAGGTAACATTGAAAAGGTAGTCTCCAACGTCCTTTCCACTTCTAACCCCTTGTAGCTCAAACTATCTAGCTTTGTATGCCCTACATACAAAGTTCCTTGTATATATAGGGATGGACCCTGCAATGCAATCCTTACTGTGAGAGCCAGTAATGCCTAAAATCTATTCTAGATAATGGGAACAGATATAGATCAGGATTTGTCTCAAATTTTCCGAGATACGACACTTTACAATGTGGCTAGAGCAGTGTGCTATCTTAACAAATAAACGTCCTGGTATGATTTTTTACGTTTGTTTTCTCTTAACAGATACGCACTGTATGTGAACGACAGTCTTCTTTTTACGGATGTTTTTGACTTTGTGGCTTCACCTCTGATTCTTCGCCAACCGTTTTACATGGGCGGTATTCCATCGAACGAGTCCTCTCAAGTTCCTTACGCCCTATGCTTTAAAGGAGGGATGAAGGACTTGATCATCGATACAAAGTAAATAAAATCTGATAAAGGCCTTTTACTTGGTGCATTTTGCAAGTCAGTTTACCCATTCTGCATTTTAATTGCCAGGGTTATAAATACGACCAAAAGTTACACCAATTTTGCTACAAATATATTAAACACGAGAGACCGTGTTTTACCACATTCCCCATTACCGAAAAAAGAGTTAAGTAGGACGCGCAGCCGAGTATTCTTGACGCACTTACAGCTATAAAAAAATTGTAGTTGTTCACAGACGAAGCAAATATAAATGAAACATTTCAATTACGTTGAAAGTAAAGCGTTAGCAAAATTCTGAAAGTTATGGTGCGCTTTTGTTGTTAAGTAGAACAGATACTAACTTTGTTCCTTGTTTGTTCCTCTCACCCTCCAGCTCAGTGAGTTTCTTCTCTGGCCACTCAATTGGTGTATCAAATGCCGGTGTCATTCCGGCCCGTGTACCTCCACCCATCCCTCCCTCATGTAGAGCCCCACTACCCCCACCGACTGCGTCCAACAACGACAGGACCGTGCATTTTAATCTTCAAGGAAGCAAAGGAAAAGGTTACATTGGATTTAAGTTAAGCGAAGAACAAAGCAACATATTTGAACTTAGGTAAAAAGATTGTTTTCTTGTCCTATTTCTTTAAGGTTTTTTTGAGATTTCTCGCTACATCTTATGTCACTTGTTCCCACCGAAGAAGAGTTACCTCAAGAACCAGAAAGGGCAGCATTACAGATTAGAAATAAAACCTTTTTTCTATCCTTCTTTTAATTATTACCATTGCGATAAAGAACTGCGATTGGTTAAAAGCTATCTCCGTGATCAGTTCTTAATTCCTATATGGGATCCTACAAAGAGAGAAGCACTCATGAAAGTCTTGATCCTGTGAAACGTTGTGAAGAGTTCCTATTCTCACAACTTTTCCCCTCAATGTAATGGAGCATGGAAAACATTTTCCATTTCTTAAAGGTAACACAGCCATGAAGGATAGAAATGCACCTATCCAGCAATAGATCTTTGACAGCTGTTCTGTATGAGTTAGTAACTGACTTGAGAAAATTCCTTTTTGAGATTAAGCTTATAAGGCATCACTTGCACTAATTTAATGCTCTTTTTCAGCTTTGTAGTCGGTGTGACCTTCCGAGCTCTATCTGATGACGGTCTTCTGTTATACGCCACTGATAATGACACACACCCGACCCAGTTCTTTTCAGTCGAGCTTGTCCAAGGGCGAATATTGTTCGAGTTCAATTCAGGTAGAGGCCTGGTGTCTATTAGTACCAAGCAAAAGTATTCTGGGAATGGCCACTGGTACACGGTATGTATTATGGGACATTTGAAAACACTTCTCTCTAAGGACCATAACCCAATTACTAAAGTGTACTTAGACAGATTTTGGATAGGAAGTGGGAGTTGAATTAATTCATATCTCTAACTGATCAGAACTGCAAGTTTTACTTTACGCGTCATAATACGTAGAGTCTCCCCTTTCTAGTACCTTCAGTCTTGTTGCAAAACATCGACTGGTCATGATCAAGATAAACCTTTTCTCGTCCTTCTTTGCTCATCCTTGTAGTACTAGTAAGCACCAATTATAAGAAGTAGAGTAAGTAGCCATTAAAATTGACAAAATGCTTCAATCAATCGGAATGAAACTTCCTCTTTTCTCTTTTCAGCTATATTGGTAGTTTTAAAACCACTTTAATGACCAAGCCAGGGAAAGTCAGTAGTTACACCACTTCAAAATCACTTCACTAACTGAAATAATTTGATTCATATCAGGTTTATATTCTCCGAATGTTACATTTTGGTGCCATTTTACTGAGTACCAACGAGTATGCTAACGGAAGACACAACCCGCCTGGTGAATCTATGAATCTACGTCGTCTTTACATTGGTGGCCTTCCAAGTCACGTGATTGCCCCTGCTGTCACAAACAGGTATGTTTAACACTGCACAAAGTGACAATAAGGAGAATTTAAGGATTTGTAGTCAGCCCTAGTTTGGTATAGAAATGATAACGTTGTAAAATTGACTCGCGTTATGGCGATCTCTCGTGATACTGAGCATACTCTCAACCGAAACTAGCTAAGTACCGTTTTTGGTCGTCGGGATTTTCTACCAGATAGGCTTTAGTAAAATTATCGGAGAACCAACCGTTACCGTTCCATTGTGTATTCAGTCTTTTAAAGGAAAAAATTTCACTTGCAACTACCAGACAAGAAGGTCATTTAAACTGGTATATGATATGAAATGATCAAATTGTGCCATGAACGAAATGAGTTGATGGCATATTTCCGCCACATTTTCAATTACTTTGAGATGTTGTTGTGAAAGTATTTTTCTTTCCTTAATTTTAAGTGGTGGAGATTTTAATCTACAACAGGGAACAAACAAACCAAACCTAAAAGAAATTTTAACAAAAGATTCGGCTTTAATTTTAATTTATAAACGTCCGAATTACTGTTAATTTTTCTGATTGTTGATATTTGCTGGTGTTTTGCAGGTACCTTGGGTTTGCAGGCTGTATCAAGGATTTTGATGTTGCTGATGTCCCTGATTCCTTGTTTGATTTAAGTAAACCCAACATGACTGGATCTAACGAGACACGTGGATCGTGTTATGAGACTGCTCAGCCTGGTCTCGGCTTCAACGGTTCTGCCTGGGCCAGATTTGGTACGAAATTAAAAGCCGTAACTAATACATCCGTACGCCGCAGAAATTTACAGTCATTCAGGGGGCCATCAGTCCTTCTCTCTGGTCTGATATGGCCGCCTCTCTGGTTTAATAAATTACTTACGTTCTCGGGCTTGTGAGCATAAATCTTGATTCACTGACAATGAGGGGTTCATAAAGTCGCAGAGACGCCAGCGGGAATATACACATGTTTTAATGTCCATTTCTGACTTTCTTAGCGATATGGATAAACATAAACTGCTTGCTTTTCGCAGTAAATCCATTACTAAGTACTGAATATAGACACCGTTCTTTAGCGAGCTCGAGTACGGGATAAAAGAAAACAATTTCTTGTTTATTTCTAGATAACTTCAGTTTAAATGCAGAGTTCAATGTTCAGCTGACTTTCCGCACCTCATCACGTGACGGGGTATTGTTTCTGATAACCGGGAACTCTAGGAGTTCACCAGGTAAGACATAACAGACAAGGGGCTTGGTCTTGAACCTCTCAAATAGTATTTCCGTTGGCTTTTCGTTAAAATCCTTAAAGCTACTTATCTGAAAGAAAATAAACATTGAAAGCTAAATCCTTAACGTCATAAACTCTGGTCAGTGTAAATTCCACACCCCTCAGGGGTGTGGAATTTACCAGTGGTCGACGTTTATCTTAACAAAGGCATATAACAGCCAAAGAACAACTATGATACTCGGTACATAGTCAACTTTGGCGCAATAATCCATAAAGAAGACTTTGACACAAGCAAGAGCAAAAGTTGTTAAAAAGGCAGTTATGGAAAGAGAAGTTTATTTAATGTATACGGATGAACGGCAGATTTTATGATGAAGGAAAAGGAGCTTCCAATTGTGTTAAAGCATCAAACTCTGGTTTCGTAAATACATCTTACAACATTTTAGAGTGACTTTAAGAATATTAAGCATTCGGGGAGGAAAATTAAGAAACACAGGAAAACAAGATCCTTTGTTGAGTCCCTTACGGGAGAAAAAAAAAACCGCACGCATGAAGTTTATTTCCGTAACCATTTGTACAATTTCAAGTTAAACATAGAGTCCTACTAAACAGACAACATCGGTTATGTGTGGTTCATAGTTTAGTGCGTTTAAAGTGCTTTTGTTTTAACAACAGGTAACAGAATGCACATCCGTTTGGAACTGTCAAGTGGCCAGGTATTATAAAGAATGTTTTTAACAAAGATTGAACGTGACGAGTAATAAATAAACATACAAATAAAAACAGAACGGTGAAATCTTCCTAACGTGTCGTGCCCTGATATCACCGGGATTTTGCTGATAAAACGCTCAATATATTCACTGTTCCAAAATGTATTTTTGTACACCGAAACGTTGCGGCTTAGTATTCTGTAAAGCCTCGGCTTGGACCGAAGAAAAGTCATACCAAACAAATCCGTAATTGCTGATGTTTGTCTATTTTCCCTTATAGATAGTTCTGACGTATAATACCACAATAAACCAATCTCGAGTTGTTTGGACGGAGCCCGGGCTTGGAAATGATACTCAGTCCTCTTACCTCATGTGCCAAATGAATTGGCACTCAGTCAGAGTCATTAAACAGAGCCCTAACGTCACTATAACCCTGGATGAACTCCATTCTGTCAGTAGCCCAATGAGACATGGCACCAATATGACAGGGGAACTGTTTCTTGGCGGATATCCAGGTAAAATCTCTACAGATAACGGTTAGGAGATACCAAGTGTACTCTTAATGCTCGCTTCTGTCTCGTCTTTTGACAAAAAAAAACTTCTGCAATTTAACGTAGAAATTCGCACGAATTACAAAATTCTCGTTCCACAGCAAGAACATGGCGGGATGGGTGTTTTACATGGCTTACTTTGGTCATTTAAGGTGTCTTGCCGTTTTAAATGACAAACTAGGTATCTGAAAAGTGGGCTATAATTTGATCTAATGCTTATGGTGACTTATTTGCAGCTCAACAGCTGGAAGGTGGCCATGAGGTTGCCACAGGATTCAAAGGCTGCCTGAAGAAGTTCACTTTGGATGGAAACTCCCTGCAATTTGCACAAGCCGCGGACCTACATAAAGTCTCTTCAGCATGTCCACTGACCAGCAGTGAAAAAGAGTCAGCAATCGAGAATGAGCCATAGCGATCACGGCAAAAACTTTGCAAATAACAATTGTTGATCAAGTTTTATTTTAGCCACTAGATAGCTAAAGGCCAAATATAATATCACTACTAAGTGAGGTTTACTTAAATGCAAATGCTATCAGGATACCTAATTTTCTGGATAATTATAGGAGGTTGAATTGCAGTGTAAAAACTTGCACTATTTTATAAGCTAGAACCAAGCCACAGTTGCTAGACGTATTGCTGGAAAAAGAAGAGGGATTTTTCTGTGATTGGATATGAAAAAGGGATGTTTCTCTGATATTTTAACAAACCCATGGTTTGCAATATGGTTATTCATGTCGATTGGACAAAGGATAGTAAAATATCAAACTGCTTCGCCAGTTCTACCATTTCTACAACTAAACCTTGCCGGAGTGGGTTTTTTTTTTCCAAAATGTTCTGCCCTCGGGACGACGAACTGTCGCTAGAAACACCAGCTATTTTATTTTCCCTAATAATTGCGCGGTGTCAAATTTTCACCAGTGGATAAGAAATAATTTTCTTCTCACCTAGTGCTTAATTAATCTTAATTAATATGATCACCCCGAAAGCAAATATCCTTTCCCTGAAATGACAGTGTATAAATGTAAAGGCGAATGTTTATAAATTATCTGCATTATCTGCAGTTTTAAACGAGTTGATAGGAAAGAAAGGGTGTGTTCATCAAATGAACAAGGTTAGGAACAAAACTGACTCGATGCAACAGCGCAAAACTTATCGACTAGATTGGTTTTTACTAACATTACTATGTGCGGAAGTCATAATAAAATGTACAAAATAAATGTCTAGTAAGCTTTCTTCTTATTTATATCCTTTTAGTTTACCCCAATCCACAAATTCCAAGGTTTAAAATACACGCCGTGGAACAGTAATCACGGTATTATAGCAACATAGCCGTCATTCGGTGATTCTCATAACAGTCGTATTCACATTGTTCACAAGTTACTTTTCATTTTTGTTCATTTCAGTTGAGGTGGAATATTCTACAAGCGAAAAGTGCACAATAACAAATACCGTTAATGTTGATGTTCGGTTTATGATTAGCTCCACGCGCACCGTGTTCTGCCTAAAATTAAAAAGCTACTCAAAGTCAATTAACTGACCAATCACAGGCGAGTGACGGAGATCTTGCCACGAGGGTGTCACATGACTCGAAACATCCCCTGTAAGAGAGAGAAATGGAGAGCTGTTAGGTGAACGGAGAGGAGCACGTGTAGAGAAAGCGCTTTCAGCTCATTCTCTTGAAAACGCTGTGGAAACACTCGCCTGCGGCTCGTGTTCCCACAGCATTTCTCGTTCTTCCAAACTTCCACTCGTGTTTCTATAACTCGATAGAAACAGGGAACATGTTTTCTATTTCTTAATTGGTAATTTGAATATTTATCGATCAAACTGGCGGATAGAAGGCGATAAATCAGGTCCCTGGCCTGGATAGTCAGTTATCCAGGTCAATGCAGATTAATTAATTATGAACTGGTTGTGTTGTGGTTAAACCCAGTTATCATTTTGCCGCGAAGTTCAACAGTGGAGTAGTAGGAAAACGCTATGTATTATTTTGATCTTAAATACCCAGAACGTGTTAATTCAGAAACGTCCATTCCTTTAGAGCCCTTGTACTGTAATCAGTCAGCTCACCTTGGTAGGAGTACGGAGACGCCAGCAGATCAAGACGCGGTGATGTTTCTGAAAACAAGATATAAGTAGTGTAGTAACATGTATACAGTATCACAAAATTTCACTCTATTGGGCATTGCCTACATACCTCTAGCTAGACTGTTTACAGCCTCTCTCTCTATACGCGAAAGGGAAGGCGAGCGCGAAGCATCCCCGTCAAGTCTCCCGCTTTGCGCTGGCGTCCTGTTCTCTCGCGATGCTATCGATGCATTCAATGATCGAACAAAAATACAGGAAAAAAGAGGGCTGTGAACAGTCTCATCTCTAGCTAACAAGTTAACTAATGGGAAGTGAGTGCTGCAATTATAACGATATCGGTTACGGTGCTGTTAGGTTTGCTGATATCTTCGCGGACTTTCAAAACAACGATATTATCAAAAATCATCACATTGTTTACACTTGACAGAACCTCTACATATTGACACATCATTGTGTAGGAATGTCTGTATTGTTCACTCAAGAATTATCATTGTTTTAGTTCCACAACGCGCTCCTGGGCTCATTCTAGAGAACTTCCGAGATTAAAAATATCCTGAAGTTACGTCGCATGGCCTATCATATTTTAATTATAATAAATATCATATAACTTTTAATTTTCATACAGTGAAGTCATACCTCTGGAGCCACCGAGTGAGTGGGTTTATAAGAAAATTAATTCCACAAAAGGACAATACACTCTGCGTCCTACCTTGAGCAGAGAGGCTTGAAGGAGTTTGTTTCGTCCCAGGGCCGCCGTGGGAATTGTCCGGGCGCTGAACAGAATTTATTAAAAGCGGCGACGATATGCTGAAAGGTACGGAAGTATGAAGACCATTTATCATGTGAGATGTCGTGGAACTTTTTTCTTCAGAAACAAGACCTGTCCTATTTGTGTTTCTTTGTGGAAGCTTCGGTGTTGCTGTCTCCCATGGCAAACCTTCAAACAGTGCCAGACCTCCACTATTCAAGCCTCCCTCTGATGAAACTGCGGGAGGTGTTCCTTGAAAGGGACTGGTAAAATCCACGTCGCTTTTTAGAGGTGTTTGTAAGAAACTTTTATCGAGAGGAGAATACGGTGAATGAGGGAGACTTGTCGTTTGCGGAGGGGAGTTGAATGAAAATTTTGCAAAGTCATTCTTGGTACCATCATCCGAAGGTGTGCCCCTACTGCTTGGAGTCAGCGGTGTGAGCAACGCTGGCTCACTTGTACGACTAGTACTCAAGTCTCCATCGGTGTTGGATCCAGGGGTGACCTGAGAACAAACAAAAACAAGAAAAACAATTCAAGTTACTTAAAATGGATGTTTTTGTATTCATATGCACATGAACGCATTGATTCATTGCTGCAAACGATCGATTAACATATGAAGGTGAATTGTTTGAGCGAGATTTAAAATATTTACCGTTCCGTTGCAAGTACATGTGGTTGTCTTGATGATAAAACATGTTATGATTGTTTGTGACTTAAAAAAAAAAGTTAAGTAAAATAACACTTAATTTAAAAAGGGTAGCCCGTTCAGCTCAAGGGCTGGTATCCAGAGGGCCCTGTATAAATAAAATCAGATTAAAAATACAAATTTATGTACACAGATTAACTTAATAACGATACGTTAAAAACTAAAACTACGTTAAAAATCTAATTACAATACTAAAATACTAAGAGAAACCACGAAGAACTATTACGATAATAAAAACCCTTTTGCACGGCGGCAGAAAGTCTGTATGTCCTCGGCTTTCGTTATGTCGGTGGGCAGCTCATTAAATCAATGTGATTTGGCTGGAACAGTGATTTTTAAGCTGCACGATATGACATTAAGGAATGTTTTTCCACCAACGCATTTCTCTTTTAATCATAATGTACATGTACATGTAACTTTACTTGAATGCCAACATAACAAGTTATCAATGAACTACGGCTGCTGTTTTAAACTCCTTCGTCATTTTGAATGCAACGTTTTCGTTAAAGTATTTTAAATCATCGAGAGATAGATATTCGCGTCTACGCTTACCTGTTGGCTCTTTTGCGCCTGTTTTATTTGGTCCAACCTGCTGGCCAGAAGTGACGTGTCTGAAGGCGTTTGCACCGCATTCTGTTTCCCAGGGAAGCTTTCTTCAGCCTGGGAGGTTAGCGGTTTTGATGGCGTGTAATGTGGTGTAGTAAACGATTGTTGTGTTAGTTTAATCTTATTTAGTCTCTGAATCAGCGCTGAAGTGTCGACCTCATATGAAGAGGATGAGGTATTTTGAAATGACGTTTCTCTAAAAAATGCGGCTGGCTTCGGTGTTTGATGCACACTTGAATGGGATTGGATCGTTTCATCCTGCTCCAAAAGAGTGCCACGCCCTGGCCGTGTATCCCCGAAATAGGACATCTGGCTTGAATTAGGTGTGGTGAGTACAGCTGAAGGGTCAAAGCCCATTTCACGTGTTGCACTGTCGTGTAGTGTTGACGCTCCTCTAATCCGAGCTGTGTCTAAGGGCGTTTGCTCTCCTGAGGGACTGTGTGGTGAACCACTAGCGCCACGTTGCAGAGATGGCTGCTTGATCCTGTTCAGTCTTTCAACAAACTCTCTTGTGTCAACAAGTTTAAGCTCGGCGGTATAATCTCGCTGCTCTTGGTAAGAATTCGGAAGGAGTGAATTGTTCTCTGATTCTGATGTAGGTTGCATCTCTGAACGAACAGGGGAGCCACCCAGTTGCAACCGAAAAAGATCAGGTTGCGATCTTCTTTCCACTGATAGAGCGACTTCATCTGTTTCGGGTGCAGCCTGCTCACCAAATCTACTGAGATATTCAATGCCATTGAACGACGAATTACCACTCTCTAAAGACGTTTCTTCAAAGAGGTCACTTCTCGCTGACATAGGCGTGGCCTGAACACCAGAATTATCCAGATTTCTATCATGGGGAAGCAGCCAGAAATCAAGTTGTGGTGATGGCCCCATGGACAGAGGTACCCTGGCTGACATTGGTGTTTGATGTGTAACTTGGTGCCTCGGTGTGACATGCTGTTGTTGCGATGACACTTCTTGGGATTGGGGCGATTCCTCAAAGAGAGCTTTCTTAACAGACTTTGGCGTGGACTTAGCAATGGAGTGGTTAAAACGCTCATTTACAGCAGGGTTTGAAGCGATCTTTACATCAGAAAAGTCAGGAATTGTGGTCGGAAGCGCAGATGACGTACCATTCTCAGGTGGTGTTTCGTGAAACAGAGAAGTATTGAGTGAATTCGGAGGGAATCTGACATCAGACCAACTGAGGCTAGTTACAGCTTCTTCCTTAACTGGACTGGGACCGGCTGATTCAGCAGACTCATCAAGGATGGTTTCGAGAAAACGACCAGGTTTGGTGTCACGTCTTGGTTGAAGCAAGGTTTTTTCCGCTGAATCCTTGTATCCTATCAAAAGTACAAAACAGCCCAGTATAAACTGAATAGTCCAAAGAAGATACAATTTCTTGATGGACAGAGAAGTGTTTTGTATCAAGGAGGAAAACCATTTTGTGTTGGAAGATGACTTAGTCGGAAATCTAAGAAAAATAACCAGATGGACACTCTATAGTACTTCCATTGAGTCGTTCACATTTAACAACAGAGAACCTGGAACAAAATGAAACCATTCTTACCAGTCGGCTCCGTCTTGGCTGGTGTTCTTGGTATACGATCTCGAGGCTGAAAAGCATCTTGTCCTGAAAATAATCTAGTTTCAGACCTTGCCGCTTTGATTAAAACAATTAAAACAACAACTAGCATGGGTTATTTTTGGTAACGACTTTTCTCTTACACTAAAAGTTTAATCCGAAACGTACTATGCAATAATGTGAAAGACAATTACTTATGTCAGGGTACCTTGACAGTGCAGTTGTGCTGGAAGGACAGAAACATACCTAAAGCACCTACAGGATCCACTAATGCTTGAGCCTAAAAGAAAAAATAAAAGAAAAAATGCACAGTAAAGAGATAAGAATGAACAAGAACGTTACAAGAATGTTCTTGGCAGCCTCATTTGGTGACTATCATCACCGTATTCTTTGTATGTATTTGACAGTTTGCCACGAACATTAAATTTATGTTTTGAAAAAAATAGTACTTAGTCTCCAACAACACCCGGACTTATTTTTCGGCTGCAGAGCAATAATTTCATCCCGTAACAATGATACACTTAGTTCACTTCCGTCGAACTATTGCAAGGACAAACCGGACTCACATTACTATCACCTTATGCTATAACCTGATCTGCAAAGGGTGTCTAACATCAATAATTAAGATATCTCATTAGATGTTTTGGTTTGTAGTATCGCTGTATATTTTTACGAGTTGTTCCGTATTTTGACGAGCCCGTAGGGCGAGTCAAAATACAAACAACGAGTGAAAATATACGGTGATACTACACACCAAAACATCTAATAAGTGATTTATTATCCAACTGCTGTAGTCAATAAATTTATCAGTGAAAGAGGGAGAGTGTGACAGTTTTGCATCCGCGCGCCTACCTGTCCGGCAAACAGGTTTTCTACTGTACAAATAACTGTACAAATAACTGTACAATATCGCTGTATATTTGTACTCGTTTCGCGCGATATTTGGACGGTATTCTCTACAGTTGGATAATAATACTCCGTATTGCTCGGGAGTTAAACCCTTTCAGAAATGGGGAATTTGATGTTTCACACTGTAATACGACATTACCTGGGGAGTGCTGGAACGAGAAGAAGGAGCTGAGGACGACAGAGAACTAGAGGTCGTTTCGGTCATTGCAATGGCATCTGCAATCTGCGAAAACACGTAAGAATGAGACACAGGTTATCTAGCTAGTTTCAAACTGTAAATCGGAGACGAGTGAAAAAAAGAAAATAGGGCATTGAGTATCACGAGAAAGAATGGCTTTGGGTTGGTTATCATTCTCCAAGAAAAAAATGGACACAAAAAAACATCCGTAAGTGGTTTGTTACCTGATCTGCTAAAATATTCTGTGGTTTCAGGTTTACTGGCAACTCTTTTGATCCATTCTTAACTTGCTTTGCTCTTGGGGTAACATAATGCTTTTTTGAGTAAAAACAACACAACGCATTAAACAACAAATAGGCACATTATTCTCTTTAAAAAGAACAGAAAAAATGCAAGAAGATTGGATGAGGGATATTAGGCAATGTCTAACAATTGTAAAATGCTACCACGATCAAAACTTGGAAATACCAGGATTGATAAACTACAGAAAGCTACAGAACATGATAATGAAAATCCTGAACTAAGGGATGTTGTCTTCACGACCTAAACTGCAGTGCTAACTTGAAGCTGAATTTCTATTTTGGCTTTGGAACGCACACATACTGGATAGCTGACACTTTTCTCAGTATGGACTTGTGCAGAAGACTTCGTTTTCCTCCTCTCAGTTGACTTGGAGGTTACCGTCATGGCGTTTAGAGTCTACAACATAGAATAACACAAAAAACTGTTCTTCACTCACTACGTTTCAATAAAATTTCATCAAAGATGCTACAATGAATTGAAAATCGGTTAGTGGAGAAAACATTAACCATTACTTGATTTGGTGGCGGATGCTGTTGTGGTCGTGGAAGTCTTGAAGGCACAGCCTTTTTGTCTCTGCCAAACAGGGAGATCATAAATAATGAAACTCAAAAACTTTGACCTTCATCAAATTCATTCTTTAAACAAAGTCACAAGAGAATGCAATATAGAACATACTTAAGCTTTGAGACGGATTCTTGTTTGTCTGTAAAATAAGAAAAGTCGAGTCAGGGAAAATACTTAAAACTAGAGCCTGCCCATAGTAATGCCAGAGATCACTTGAACTACAGGCCACTTGCACTTTCCCTAAAACATGTCAAGTCATCAGACATTGCTGGATGGTCTTTTAATGAGACTCGTACAAGTAACTTGTCTTTTGTTGACGAGTACATTAATGTCAAAAGAGTAAAATGCATCAATCACCATGTAACTGTTTTCTTCTGGCAGATTTGGTCCATGCTTGGATCACATCTGGAGTAGAAACTACAAACAAAATGCATTCTAATGTCAATCACAAGGGGAGATTTTTCATTGTGCAAAGAGTATTTCACACGTAAAGTTTCTGGCCGTTGCTGCAAAAGTCACGCTTTCTTAAGTCGGATATTAGAGGGCACAAGCACCATTGGTAAGTCTCTGTAAAAGTTCTCGTTAATAAATAATTTCCTATAATGAATCAACAAAACACTTTTAGACACTGTGTAGAGCAGTACTATAGGAACAAATCAACTTGCTAACACCATGCTCACAAAATTCCACAAAGGCTTTATGCAAGCCTGAAAACCGCAATGTACAGTAATTAGGATAAGCTAGAGTTTGGCAATCATGGCAATCTGGTTTTGGAAGAGTGATACTATATAGTGGATAGGTTTCAGTGCTCGTCACAAGGGTAGTGCCTCAACATTCTCCTAGAATTATGTTCTAGTACAATTCTAAGGGTAGCTTTTCAACATGGCTAGAGTGACTCTTTTGTCAAAACCACGAACTCTATCAGTCGTTGGATATGAGGTTTAAACTTTACAGTTTGAACTTAACACAACAGGGAGCAACAGCTTTTATGTGGAGCTACTGGATGAAGACATCTTTATTCACATGTACAGCACGCTGTACCTGTATCTGGTGACATCTTTAGACTTTCTTGAAAAGATGTGATCCTCTCTGCAGCTGGTGTGTCGGCAGCAGCAAAGGATACTGGAGGGGTAGGAGGCACCAGGCCTAGATTCTGAAAAGAGCAATGATGAGCATGACTAAAGTTTCAGCAAATTAATGAAAAGGAAACTTCCTGACAAGATGATACTGTACCTACAGAGTACAATATGAAGTAAGTGGTTACTCACAGGAGGACAACTGATTTCAGTTCAAAGGTAATGCCTAAAATTTCTTGATTTATGATTTATGATTCAATGAGTAAAGGCAAACTGAAGCATATAAATTGTTTAGAGAAGTTGCAGCTGATTTAATTCAAATTGAGCTGGTTAAAAAATGACAAAGATACATGTAGGAGGTGTTTATCAGAAATGCTGTATTATTTTCACGTATCAGATTAATTTATATAGTTATCTCTAATGTATTCTGTGTACAGTGGTATGTGAAAACAATTCTTCAGTTTGGTTTCAACCACAGTGGCAAATACTTCATGTATAGTTATCAAACAAATATAACAAGCCACAACAGTAAAAGTGTTTCCAGGATGAGATCTCTTCAAGGATCTTTCAAGTTTTCTATTGGGAATGTTAAGGGTTGTGGAATATTCTTAGCAGAAAGTATTTCAAATTCTTAGCAACGATCTTTAAGGAGCTTCAAAGATCTTTGAAAGATCCCTAGTACCCTAAAGGATTTTTATTAACAGGTCTTACAAGATCTTGAAAGATCTTTCCCATCAACCTACAAAGTGTTTCAGGATCAGAGATGCATGTGAATGGGAGGCAGATATTACAGCCCAATGCGCCGCCAGTATGCCAGTTATAACTAAGTTAAGATAATCCAGATTTTCTAACCACCTACAAATAAGACAGGTGCCTCTAATGGCTTGCTCTGTTTCTGTTCCAGAGTCCTGTAACATTGCAACTTCATTTCCTTGATAGATTCCTTCATGGCAGGCATTGTCTCCTCAATTGCTGCCCTGTGTGAATTGAATGTGCAGAATATAACAAAGGGGTAAATCCAAAACCTTTTACACTTTAAAAACTGTAGCCACAATTAAAACTGAACAATGCTTATTTTTTTTAATAATAGGCACATTATTATGGTCAAACACTGACTTGTTTGAAATCACATAATTGCCTGCATAATCAAGAATCCACATAAACAAAAATTTATCATTAGGCAATATAATTCAGCATTAGAGAAACGTTATGAACTCACAAAAACAATGTTCAGATAATTCTGTTTAACTGCAAAATAATTCTACTATTCCCAAGCCAAAGTTAAACTTATCAATACTCAAGTTTTCCTTTGGCAACAAATTTTAGTGATTATATTTCTAGCACGTTTTGTGACAACTTACTACCTACAATATATTTTTTTAAGCTTTTGCAATGTACAGGGAAAGACTCAATTAGTTTGTGAAGGACTCATATTTTCAGGCTGCACAGGATATGGAATTTAGTTGCCAAATGCCATATGTGGAATTAGAACTTCAAATAAAATAACGAATGCACAACTTATGAAAACAAAATGTAATATTATTGTTTAATTATGAACAGTGCACATAGTTGTAGAGCAAACCTGAGAGACTTGGCATTGGTAAGATGAGCATGATGAGTGTGAAGTGCTGATCTCATTGTTGGACTTTCATCTTCAAAACTGGGAAGAGGCTCTAAGAGAGAAATTTAAAGCAAATATCCTCTGATTTTACTGTTAATATGAAAATTGCCAGGAAAGTTAACCTTTCTTCTGCCTAGAATCTCCTTTGTCTTAACCTTTATAGGTTCCTTCAGCTGGTTGATGCCTTATGATGTAGTGACACCAATTTGGAAATAAAATCTCCAGGGTGCAGTTGTCAAGATTTAATTGAAATCACCTTGGTAGTTTTCTTGACACAAAATAGATATTAGCAATCATTTTAATAAATCATAGAAAATGCTGAGAAATGTGCCAGAGTGCTTTTATACTTTAAAAGGTGTAAACAAGGTTTTGTACATACACTTCGCCATGAATCTTGCACCTTTCTTTAAAACAAATCATGGTACTAACAACAAACCTTGAGAAATTTGCTCCTTGATTTTGCTAAGAGACAAATTCCATAGTTGAATCAGGCTGAGGAGGAAAACAAAATTGCATTATGATCAAGGAAATTGTCATATTACTCCACATTTCTTCATTTCTTCTCCCACCCCATCTCAATGTTGAGCTCTCAAAAACAATACACAAACAATCCTTATCTTAATCTATGATGGGGTTCAACATTAAAAGTGCTAGGGGGACCTTCCAAATGGTTTGTACGCTGTATGTGACACTTAACAAGTGTTAATTGTAAAGTGTCTCTCTCTGTGTTGTTGTTTTTCTGGTGGGGTGGGGGCCCGAGGGGGGGGTACTCCCATAAAATTTAATTTCGGATAGGTGTGTGTTACGAAGGGTCTTAAACCCTGACCCTATTTAAGGATGAATCAAATGAAAATTGATACCCTATTTAAGGCCCAAACCCAAAAAATGACACCCTATGCAAGGGAAGAACAAAAACTCAAAATAGCTTGAACGGGTCAACTTTATTTCGTTTCTGGGTGTTAACGCACTGCTATTTTAGCTGATACAATTTAGGCACCCTATCTAAGGATCACACCGGGACACTATGCCAACATGGGCGAAAATGATACCCTATTTAAGGATCGAGAACCTCAAAAAACCATACCCTATCCCGCGGCACATACCTATATAGCCCATACGGGGGAGTACCCCCCAGGGGGTGGGGAAGGGGAACATTCCAACTACTATTGACTTTGGTTGACTTTATAATATAATTATTTAAGATTCCTTCAGGGCTTTCATTAACATTTTCAGCAAGAGGGCAACTGGTTTTCACAGGTGGGCAAAACTATTTGAACTGAACTTTTTATAAGCAAAACTTTCTGCTGGATGATCAAACCAGCCGCGCAAAATCATCCTTACAGCCGGTCAGTTTGCCCGGTGGAGTAAGTGACTGACTTTGCAATCTTTATTCTAAAAACAGCCCATCAGAGTGCTGAGAGTAACTAGCCCAGACCATGAAATAGATGGTGATTTTCACCAGCACCAGGCTACTTTTGGCCGCCCTGGTTATAGGGTGTAGCATTCATTTACATGTCACTTCACAGGAATAAGCCTCACCTAAAAAGATTCACTTTTCCACCAATGTAAGTGTCCTCGATATTTCTCTGTTAAGAAAAAAAAAAGTAAAAACACTATGAGGAAGAATCCACATTAATAAATACAGAGGAATCCCGTTAGTACAGTCACCAACGGGCCATGAAAATTTGGCTGTACCAACAGGGTGGCCATATTACATGTTTCATGACTGGCCTATTTTAAGTGGGAAAAGAAAAGGTGGATGGAAAGTCAGATGCAAATTCAAACTAAACATGTAGTTCAAGATGTCCCACCAAGTTTGTCATCAAACTTGACATGGGTTTTTTAAGAAACTAGCCTTTCTTATCTCTCTTTCACAGTCTCTCAACAGCAAGTCTGGAACCTGACAAAATCAATAAACAGGCAAATCAGGAAAAGATACAAGCAAATGCTAAGTACTGTTGATTGGTTTGTTTATACAACATCATTTACATCACATGTACATGCACCCTGTATTTAATAGCCTTCTTAGTAGCTGATGTATCATTGTGTCCTTCACTTTAATGCAACATATATCTCATTGCTTTCCTCCTTGTTTAAACAGGGCTACATGTAATAATTATCTACAATCATGGACAAAAGTCTTGGGACAAATTTGCACTTTTGGCGCTTTTGCGTACACGCCAGGCACGAATACAACTTCACTTGCCTAACCTCACCCCCCACCCCCCATACAATGTTGAAAACTAGCATGTACAATTTCACCTGATTTTCAATATTGTGTTGGGGGGGAGGGGAAACAGATACCCGTTTATAAAGGATATACCAGCATTTTCTTCATACTTCAATTCTAAAACACAGATAATCCGCTACATTACATAAGTGTCCCAAGGACTTTTGATGACGCCGAACTTAGACCATGCTGGCCAATGATCTCATGAAAACTCACATGTGCAGCAGGGTAGCCTAAGCATGGCCACTAAGCCTTACAGGGCTCATGTTTCTCAAATTCATTGTTCATTGTGTTCCAGTAGCATTTGCTAGGAATTGTTGCTGTGTTCTGTCTCTCCTTCCCTCCCTCCCACTCAGGTAAATATGAAATCATTTTCCTCATTCAGTGTAATGGTGCTGGCTGCCACTCACAAGGCAGTCATGGATACCTAAACACTTGGCTCAAACACAAAATAATGGCTTCACCATCCTGAAAGGCATTAATTTACATATACATGTATTGTTGGTGACTAAATAGTGTTACAGTTGTCCACATGAAGCTACTGTGCAGAGCTATTATAAATAAAATACATTTCCATTTGGTTACCCTTGGTTGAATCTCAGAAGCATCAATGTGGTATTTATTTGCTTCACCATTAAGCACTGAATCCACTATTCTTCTCTGTTCAATAAGGCAAAATAAATGGAGGAACGAAATTAACATCCTGGTCTATTTTACAATTAGATTATGACCTTAAGATCTCCATCGCTTGATTGTTGACGAGAGCACAGCCCAAGTCAACTATTGCCCATAGAAATCGAGAATGAATAATCTATTAATCTAGTAAATCATTTAAATCCTCTCGCCAAACACTTCAAATGCACAAAGAAGTAGCCATCATTTTGTTAACAACCACACACTGCTGGGCTACTCACTATCTACTTAACAATTAGATTATGAGCTCGAGATTTCCAAGAGATGTACCTCATAGAAATCAAGAGTTTCTAATCTTACTGTTTTAGTAGAATTCTTACTAAAATTTACTTCAAATAACAGTTTCCAATTATTTCTTGACGTATTATTAAACTTTGCGCCTTAAAAAGATCACTAGGATTGAATTGTCATTTAAAATTGAAGTTGTGTACGTGCACGCATAATTTTTTTTCAACAATTTCAACTTTATTTAAAGTCAAGAAACTGTAAATGCCCTTCGTTTAGTCTTCTCAGGAATTTAATCCCCCATTTGCATCAAACGTTTCCTCCAAAACTTTGGAAAAACGAAAAAAACAGCGCCATTTCATAGACAGCCTCCAGGCACTGCACACTAATGGCTGATAGTGTGCAATGGCTCAGCAATCAGATTAGTAACAGCATTTGCATTAGTATACATGTATTAATAGAATTCTACTAAAATAGAATAGATAGTGAACAGAGTAGCCGATAAGAGAAGAGCATTCGTAATTTGGAATGCTGGTGGTTTATCCTAAATGTATATATGACTCATTTTTATTTATTACACAGTAGACTAATAACATCAACATGAGGCAATAGGAGAAAACAGAAATTAGCTTGAAGTGAAATAATTATAATATTGTAACTTTTTCCATGAATATTTTGGACAGTCTGCCAACAAGTTTTTGAAGGTTAACAAAACATAATAAGAAAATAAAGTGGTGACAGTATGCTTAATGGCTGAGTTTTTTTCATTGTTTATTAAATTTTGTTTTCTATTTTTTATTCCAGTTTATGTAGCAAGTGAAATTTTCTGAAGAGATCTATTTGATGTAGCAGCATACCTGAGGAGCTTGTACAGAGTGGAATTCAGCAATTCCAGCCCAGAGATCACGGATCTACATAAAAAAAAGCATTGCAAAGGATAGTTAGGGTGACGAGTGTTAGATAAAAGTGACTACTATGATATACATGTAACAGTGTATACAGACGGCAAACATGGGTTTATCATCAGTAACTGACTGAGAGACATTATATTATTTCCAACCTTCCATTGCTATGGATTTGTCTTATCGCATGTCTTGTATTTCACACTTGTTACATTGCTTACAAAAAAGTAGACATGTGATATGTTGTTATGTACTTCTAAGTTGATTGCAAAACAATAACTCAACTCAGTGTAAACATAGAAGACTTTTTCAACACTTGCTTTGTAAGATAAACTTCTCTATTTTGTTCCTCATGTTACCACAACTCTCTGAAAACCAGTCCATCAATGTCATGTGAACTCTCTTCCCCAGATTTCCACTGTGTAATACTGAATTAATACTAAGATATGTCATTTACAAGACTGAAGCATAGTCATGACCTTTTGCAAACTTTGTGTTCTTTTGAGAGCTTCTACTTCTTCTTGGTAGTCTGTTTTCATACTGGGAACAGGGTTAAACATTGGATTACAATAAATAATGAATAATGTCAAATGTTATCCAATAAAGAAGGGGACTGATAACTTCTAACAATTTAATGAGTTATAATTTTAGGTTGCTTCACAAAAATATCATAAACTGTCAAGGAATATACTTGTAAATGGAACAGAGACACTTTCAGATACAAGAGACTTAACAAGCACTTGAATACATTTCATTTTACAGTCCACATGTCATTGTTACAAATCTGTTTCTGTAGGTCATAGATTTCTCATGGCTGGGTTGGAATGTACTGGCGAACATTTGAACTACTGTAATGTTACTTTGGCAAGACATGTCTTACAGCCTGGCGTATACCAAATAAGATTACAACTGGCATCATGATATATTCACCAGAATTTACCCCACCCCCAAACAAAATATGGACTAACCAGCCAACTGTTGTACAACAGTATTTAAATAAGTACAATCTGTCCTTACCCAGTATTTGTACCTCGTGGTCCAATCATTCCATCCAATTCCATAACTTGTCTTTCAAGATCACGCTTCTTTTTTACTAAAGATCTAAACTCCTTTGTAGACTCCCTGAAACAAGTATCATGTTATCAATACTGCTGTCAGTTTTTTAATTTATTTCTTATTACCAGTCCACTAAAAAATTACATTTTGTTTTGGGACATCCCCGAAAATCACTTTGGTCTGTGGAGCCTGTTTAATCTGATTCATGCAGCCCTTCTGGCCGCTGGTAATGTCATCTGTTGACAATCATGGACAGACCCACATGACACCTACAGCTCGTAATATTTGTACACTTGTCCTTATCTTTTACATGTCATTTTGGTCTTTCAACCTACATATATTTTGTTTGACATTGCTAGAATGGAATGGCATTACCTACTTATGTGAATACATGACTGAAGTTGTTATTGGGAAAAAAATGCAAAGGAATGCGGTTTGTGTTTGAGCGACTGTTAGTGGGGAGAAGGGTTGCATCATGACCCAAGAAACAGTTGTGAAAGTAATACATACATGGCAAATTCTTTCCAATGATGTTCCACTTCTACTGCATGCTGGGTAAACTCTATAAATCTAACAAACAGTAGGCATTTAATGAAATAATTTTACTAAAAACTATCATGTGTCATACATATAATAACATGCAGCTGAAGGGTTGGTTGTAAGATATGTATTATGTTATGTTTGCAGTTGATTACTCTTAGATGGTTAGGCTTCTGAAATATACTACTAGTGGTGGTGGGGTGGGCTTCAAGCCGTAAAACTTCCATAAAAAAAACGGTAAAGTCTGCATGCAAGCCAAGTGGCCCATCAGGCTGGAGCTTATCCCAGTTTCTGTAGCATGAAGCGCCTAGGAGTATTTCTACTCCCTCCTGGATGGGATGCTAGTCCATTGCAGGGTTACCCCCAGCATTAAGTTCGCCGGTACCCATTTATACATGTACACCTGGGTGGAGAGAGGCACTCTGAGAGTAAAGCGTCTTGCCCAAGAACACAACACAATGTCCCCGGCTGGGGCTCAAACCCGGACCGCTCGATCCGGAGACGAGCGCACTAACCATGAGGCCACCGCACCTTCCACGTAAAACTTCCATGGGGGAGGGGAATTGGACAGTTTCTTGAAGACTAACACCTATGAAACTCGAGTTAATAACTGCCTTGCAAGATAGAGTTTGGGTGCCTGAGACATCCAGGAGGTTCCACTATTGGCAGCCAGCTCCTAGATCAGGACCGCTCCCATGGCTGGCAATTCTAGCAACCTAGCCATGAGCCCCCACATGGAAGGGAGAAAAACAGGCATTGATCACACTGATAAAATGGTGAAAAGAGAAGGAGGAACAGGGGAGGGGACACAACCTCTGAGAACAGTCTCCATGCTTAAAACACTAACACTCAAGGAAAATGCTGAATAAGCGCAAAAACTTCTAAAACACCCTGTGGTCCAAGAACATGTGGAATTCTGGCTTGTGCGCAGATCTAAATGTTGCTGATCAAGAAGGCAAGACTTGCACTCCTTGTTGTTACCTCCATTAAACTGCATTTAACTGCATTTATAAAATTGGAAAAACAAATTACAAACAAAACTTAAAGTACCAGTAGTAGTAAGTTTACATACATGTACAATGTACAATGTACCATCACAAACTATATTATACCTCTTCTTTAGCACAATGTAATGAGCTTCCAGTGCTTTTGACATGACATGAGTAAAGGAATGGTTATGAACTGTCTTTGTTGGAAAAGTAGGAATACTGATTATTTTACCTGTTGCAAACCATTAAGTAAAAAATAAATTAATAAAAAGATAACTACAATCAAAATGGTTTTCATACATGCAACTGTATTTTTGACTGGTAGTTTGAAGAACTTTGAAATTTTATTAATCTAGATGGACGTATTTAACCTTCAAAAATTCATAAATAATTCTACATTAATTTTACATTATTTTAGAGTCAAAAATTATTCTCCAGTCATGTACTTTTTGTAATTTCTGTGATTTATTTGCTTGTACTAGAAAGACTAACTACTTAATAACCGAGAGTGAGGTCGTTATGGGAAAATCTCAAACTGAGGCCTTGCCGTATTGACCGAGCGATAGCGAGGTCAAAACAGTAGGCCGAGGTTTGAGATTTTCCCGTAACGACCGAACGGTCGAGGTTATTAAGTTGTTTATTATATGGCTCATCATATCAATAAAGAGAAATATCATTCGAGCGGAAGTCATCAATTTACATCTGGCGATGCGCACGTCTACCGATTCATTCATCGTCTCAAACCTAGGGCAAAACTACATAGTCAGTGAATTTCACCACTGTATTACGTGTTCCGTTAAAAACACTCATTTCTTTACGGAAAAGTCACTGTCACAGCCTCAAAAACGTATTTTAGTATCGTGGTACCACAAGTTGATGGGGAAGTTTTTCCGACTTTTGGGGCGAAACGTCAACGGATATAGAAAAGACAGCAAGTGCTTCAAAATTGTCCAAACCAACCGTCTTTCGGTGAAAGAAGATACTAATGCTTCAGAATGCACTGCTCAAAATAAGCTTAACTCGATCTTCGCATTCGCTTTCGACAACATATCTTCGCCTTCTTCATTCTGGGATTTATGGATGAACATTTCAAGCCTTGTGAACGTCTGCAGTTATCAGAAACACTGCTACCGACAGAAACCGCCCGATTGTTTACATCTGATGATCCTGGAAGCTGATTTACACTTGCTTGTGTCAAAGCGAGGGAATCTATTTGACGAGAACTTTGACGGAGTTCAATACTTCGGTAATTGCTGTGACTAAGATGATAACTTATAAGTTTCTTTGTGGTGTTCTGCTCAGGATGCATGGCAGATCTGCCGATGGTGTTTTTTACTTAGCGATTTTAGCTTTACTTAAGACTAGGCAAACTTTGATTGTTTTTCACTAGTGTCCACCAAGGTTACCGACTGGTAAGTCATCTATATAAATTTTATTAAAGAAATATCTCTAAACTTTTAGCTACTGCTATCCTCGTACTGATTTTAATCGGCTTTCATCGCTTCAATGCGCTTGAATTTTCAGAACCGGGCTCTTCCTAATTTGCATAATCCGTAATCGGCCCGTGGGCATTACGGGAGAATAATGCCCTACAATTCAGTGACAATTAACCAATCAGAGCGCGCGTTATATCGGCCACAAGCCAAAGCCATATAATAAAAAGTGTTATTAAACTTAAAGTTAAAGTTAAACTTAAAAAACACACTGTCATATTACCATTCTCATAGTCAAGTTTATCTTGAGTAAGCAACTCTACTGGAAACAACAATCTTACCATGATCACGGTACATAACTTTTGTTAAAATATACAAGGAGAAGTGATGAAGAAATGAGTAAAAACGGTCTCCTATAACAAGAAAATATAAACAATAAATAACTCAGATTTACATATTAATTACCACTTTACAAACAGATGTACTTGTAAGTGTAATTCAATGCATGGATATCCAAGTTTAATAAGGTCCAAAAAGTTGTTTGTTGTGAAAGATATTACACAATCAATGTCACAAGATATATGTAGTTAAAACAAATATCCAATTTCTTGCAAGAAGTTCAATCAATCATTGTAAATTAGGACGTTATTTGCAGGTATAAGTCAGATGATATTGTCAGTTTAGCTGTACAGAAATATCACTCTAAGCTTGTTGCTAAAAACTTGGTCGAATCTTACTTTTCTCGAATTGAATGTGCAGAAGACTACATGTTGTATATAATAATAATAATAATAATAATAATAATAATAATAATAATAATAATGATAATTAATTAATTGTGCTAAGTCAAGGAACTACAAATTTAGTTAACCGTATTAAACTACCTCCAGGAGAGTGGAAAAGAGATTGAACAATTCTAGGTAACCTTGCTTCTGGGTCTTCCTATAAATGACGGCAAATAAAGCTTCATCATCATCATCATCATCATCATCATCATCATCATCATCATCATTTACTACACATGCATTGTATATTGAATAATAATAAATATTATACATGGCACTTCCTGATGAGTTCAATATTTTCCAAGAAATATTATAGTGATTTATGCTGCTTTATTTCATACATGTACATGTATTTTCTGCAAAAGAGTATCTATGAAATCCCTCTATTGGTCAAGATAACATATCACAAGTAAGCAATTTTATTTACAATATTTTACCTTCTGTATTCTGGATACCCAGTTGAAGCAGACTTTTCTAAACTGTTGTTCAAGTAGTTTATCACGGACAGGCCAACAATCTCTGCATGGTAGTTTAATGAATTATAGCAGCATTAATACAGAATACAGAAAAAAGGTCATGATGGTAGGGCTAACACTGTGAATTTAAACCTACCAACACAGTCAACTACTGCACAACTATACCTAATTATAAAAAATATGCTGGCATTGACAAATCACAGTACTATTGGTCGAAATTAAAAATCATCTTACACTATTACCCTATTAGTCTATTAACCTATAACTTTCAATAAAATAAATTCAAAAATTTTGATGTTTGTAAAAAAAAAAAAACGCAAAAGGAACGCACTTATACATTAGATGGGCTTATATCCTGGAGGGGAGCTTATACCCGGAATGATATCTTTGTTAGCAAATAGAAGGACTTACAGTGTATATCTTGGGGGGGGGGGGGGTTATAACTGGGAGGGGGCTTTAACAATATAATTAGTGATAATCGGTATTGACATCAATTAATATTTTGCAGACATGGAACAGAGAACTGGGTGCGAGCATAGTACGCGAAGGCTCATGCGTAGTATGTTTGTAAAAAGAGACGGTTGCAAAACTTGTGACATTCTACAGTCAGCCTTGCTACTAGCACTTTCGCATAACGGTTATTTTTATTGTTTAATTAGCATTATCTGATTTGATTTTTCATTCTATTGTTTATAGCTAGATCACCTTAACACCCCAAAGGTGGTGCCACTGTATTTGGTCGGGGGTACACAGTCCCTATTTTGCCTAACAAGAGGTTTTGGGGGTTTACGTGTTCGGCTTTGACGCATGTAGGACGTTACTCAACGTATCTCTTATCCACTTTGTTGTAAGCTTATTGTCAGAAATAAAACACAATTATCTTGGGCCTTGCTGACCAATGTGCCCATACCTCAACCTTTGAGTGTGTTTAGTTGTGTATTGAAGGCAAAATTGGGATTTTACGGTATATGGCTGCACCGAGATAAGAAATTTCCCTTGGAGTGTTGAAAAATATTTCACTAGAGAGTGAACAAGTGAAACAATTTCAACACAAGGTAAGAAATTTGGTATCTCCAAGTGGCCATGTAATGCAGGTCTCAAAAAAAGTGTCGTCCAGTCGTTCAGGACCAGTAGATTTTCCTTCCAGGCAAGTTACTTTTCATTCTCACTTGCCCGATGGGCAAGAGATAAGGCAACTCGTCCACCAACTAAATCACTAAAAGAGCAAACTAAGGCTTGTCCAGGGCAAGCAAAATAATTATTTGAGGGCTACTTGTTCCGAGAGCAAGCTGGAATTCAAGTTTTTTTCTAGGCCTGTAATGTTCTATTTATTGTATAACCACCAAAGAGTTATAATAAGAACCACTCATCTTGGAACCTGAACTTGAATTTGAAAATCAAAATTTGTATATTTGTAATGTAACAGAACTGCAGAGTACAGGTCAATACCTAAACTCTTCATATGCCAGCTGTGGATGAAGTCTTGTGAAAAGAAAATGCATAACAACTTCCATAGCTTTCTTGTTTGGTAATACAAACATGTCACTAAAAATTGGATAAGAAGAATGAAAGTTAATGAATAAAAACCATGCTTACTCTATCATATAAAGTATCACCATCTACTTTATTACCAGGGTTGTAGCCAGTAAAAATATGACTAGGGCAATGTCCATCATTAAACTCTCTTCCTTAATATTAAGGGGGTTTGTGATGACTATAAACAACAAAAACGAAAAAAAAATGACTGAAACAAGTGCCTCAGTTTGCCTCTGTAATACTAGCTATGACCCTGACTACAGTACTCATGTGGGTTATTGTTCCAAATCTAAAGAAAAAATTGCAAAATCAGCTACCTATTCTAACAAATAAAGCTCCCAACTCAAAAACTTTGGGAAAACCCTGCAAGGTGACAAAGTTTTCAGAGTGTACCCAGCTTAAAGCTCAGGTAATTTTGAGAACTTCTAAAATGTCACTCCTACCTCATAATATTAGGGATGGACCATTATATTTTTGACGGGGTAGTGGAAATGAACAATTTACCAAAAAATCAACCTGCACAAAAGAAACCACGAAACAAAATTCCTCCACAGAAATGGGGCAGATCACAAAACATTATTGCAGAAAAATTCCTCTTAAGAAAAATTGCCCAACTTCTGGCAGTCGGTCAAAAATATAATGGTCGGTCCATAAAAACCATTAGGATATTATTATCATAGATCTGTGTTAATTGTCTGACTTATGTCTTGTTTCTGTCTTCAAGGAGAGATTGGACATCTTCATGCAGATTACAGAAATCTGGATGAACGAATCCTTTACAATGTAAATGGTTAGTTCAGCTTCTGAACAAAGGGGCAATACTTCGTGTGATGTCTGGATAGGATTTGAGTAGTTCTTTTTTTAAGTTACTCTTACATAGGAATAAAGGAACTTCTCAGGTCACAGCACTGCAGGCACCTCAGTTCACATAAGCTTGCGCATTTAGCCAACGTTACACATGTTTATCAGTGATTCGATCTCCATACACTGTCTGGCACTTCAATATTCTACATCAGTTAAAGCGCTCTGATAGTGGTCTTTGCTTCTAGATATCTGAATTAAAGTTCAGACATACATTTCAAACTTACCGGTTAAACACTACTCTGTATTTGGACTCCATTTCTGCAGGGTTGAAATCCAACAGCAACAAGTTTGTGAACGTGATCTCGCGTAAGTCTAAATGATTCGGCATTATACCAACGGGTTTAATACATTCATTCATGGCTATATAATGAGCAACATCAGCAGCAACGCAGGAATGCAACAAGGTCAAAATTTTCAAGTGGACTTTCTTGAATCCGAGATGAATTCGGTAGATTTCTCTCGATTCGCGCCACAAAAATGAAGTACAAGCACTTAGATACACTGTACCAGTTCACCTCTGCGGTGAAAAGATCCTCACACGGGCCTGGGAACGAATAATTCCAAATCCAAAATGGGTACCTTGACATTGTGTAATCGTCTCTCGTCTTCAACACGAATAATTGTTAGGAATATGAACTATAAAAACTTACTTATTGATCGATCATCGCAAAGATTTCTGGCCTTACTTTCGCCGCGTCGTTTCACTATTGATAAAGTTGGAAAAGACACAAAAACAGGGACAGAACCCCAAGTGGATGGAGCGAAAAATGGCGACGGCGAGAGTGCAGGTTCGACAGAGGAAGATCCGTACGCTCCATTTCCTGACGATGTGAATCCTGTCACAAGAGAAAAAGGAGGACCAAGAGGGCCGGAACCAACTAGATATGGAGACTGGGAAAGAAAGGGACGATGCATAGACTTTTGAATGTGAAATTATTAGATATGGAAATGCTTTGATATTAATCACAGTAGTGTGTCGATGAAATGTGATGACAGTGTGTGATCAAGTTTATCATCATAGAACGTTTGAATCTCACCATCCCACCGATGTACAGTAACGTGGAAAAATAAGTGGCCGGGTGTTCTGGAGTTTTGGTCGTGAAAATACTGGAGGAATTTTACCGGGAAATTAATTAAACGAGAACTCTGAAAGCGCAAGTTTGTATAATCAAGAGCTTCAAGAACTTCAAGAAATATTTAATTCAGTTGTTGTCGATTCCTTTATGTTATCAGGTGGTCTGCCTTGCATGGGGATTTATATCTCTTTTGCAGACCATCCTTGTGGCATTTTTTTTTTTTCTTTGATTGTATAGTATATTAGCTAGTTTTTGTGTTACCACTAGCCATTAAATTGCAATAAATAAATAAAAAACTATTCGTTAAACTTTGGCCCGCAGTCCCACAGTGGATGAGATTGATTTGGTGCGTTTTCCACGATTTTCAGCTGATAAATTTAATGTATTGATTGCACTTGAATGGCAATGCGTCGTTTACTTTGCCAATTCAACCTAAAATAGATTGACTGCCTATACTAAACACGTCAGTTGTGTTAACACCTCCACGATTGTCTTTGATTCCAACGTCTGTCCAGTTGTGAAATCAGTTTACACTTCATTTCCATATGTTGAGACTTTCAATTTAAACAAGGATCAAGCAGGATCGCTGTTTATTGTTATCGTTTCTTTAATCCATGGTAAAGCCAAATGAACCGAACATTAAAAGGCAAAGAAAACTTACAAAGACTTCACCATTCAATGAGGAAATGATTGGAAATGTTAAAATGTAAGGGAGAGCTGAATATTTGGTATATGTAAATCTTTAGTGACACTGGTATCCCCGTCGAATACATGGCTGTGTACGGAGAACATTCTAAACGAGAATACTGCTTTACAAATCAGCAGTTTATTAGATACTCTATCTAATATAATAATCGTGTTTTTGAGATGCGCCCTATGAGAATATAATAGGCGTAAAGGGAAATAACCAGCTGTTAGGTTGGCTATAATAACAAACAAAGAAAATATAATCCAGTGGTCAATGTTGAAACTTGGCTTTATAATCCTAGGGAAAGTACGAGAAATGACATGTCATGTGCCCTTGGCCATACGATCAAGCTCGTCTTTGGACATTTTTAAAAACAATTGAAAACATATCTTTTTAAAATCGCCTATGACTGTTTATAATTTTTGTAAATCTTAGTTACATGATCCGTTTTATAATTTTGTATTTCTAGCACATTTTATCCTTTTTATAAATCTTTGTTTTAGTTTGTGAGCTTCTTTTTATATGTAAAGCGCTTTTGAACATGTCATAGTATTAGCGCTATATAAATGTATAATTATTATTAGTATTATTATTATTATTGTTATTATTATTGTTATTATTATTGTTGTGGTTGTGGTTGTTGTTGTTGTTGTTGTTATTATTATTATGGTATCCTTAGTTGACCGTCATACCCATATTTTCAGTGACATTTTATGGGTAACGATAGGAAATTTCTAGTTGCACCTCATAATATTGCCTGAATACGGTAATTTTTTCAACCGTTTTTACTAATGATATTATGGAATCTTTGTGTCCTCTGCAGTATAGAGACAGTTGTGTACGAACTACCAGATTGGAGTCTCGGCAAACCCATAGTCAAAATCGAGTTCACAAGAAGGAGAAGAAAAAAAATCACTTTTTAAACCGAAGCAGTATTTCACCGGTTACGTATGACATATGGTGGGTGATCATTTTCACTGTTGCAGCAACTGTCTTTCTGTCCCATCTCAAGTGCTTTGGGAAACGACAAGCTAATTGTTCTTCCAAGTTTTAAATTAAAGTTCTAAGTTTTTTCTTCTCTTTTTACAATAATATTTGAAGTTTTTGCAAAATTTTCACAAAACTAGCTTTTCGTTTTTGGAAAACCCTGCCGGATATTTCTGGCTTTTGACATATTCTAAAATATTTCTATATTTTGCAGAATTCATCCTTCCAACATTTTCCGTATTTCCTGCGAAAATCCACTCAAATCCCGACTCGCATCGATGATTTAGACACGTGGAAAAAGCTCAAGGGAATAGAGGCCTCATAGAGGGGGTGGGGGAGAAGGGAGGTTGGGGTAGAGGCTAAGTAATTCATATCCCGTTAATGTTTGGACTAAATATTTTGTATCCCGTAAATTTTTCTTCAGTCAAAAATCAACAATTTTAATACAAAGATCTCCGGGGACGCTCTCGGTCTTATTTAAGGCATAAATTTCTTTTTGCTACTTTTATTTCGACAGAAGCCCATCTCAGTCCTTTCCGAGTTGAATGATGAATGGTATATTCGGTCGATTACTACTACCCTTAATTCGAACTAAAGAAACGATAACACCTAGTCATGTTGGAAGGGGATACCCATATCACTAGAGATTTGGGTATCCCCTACATTAAGGCATTTATAGTTCTTTCCTCCCTTGAATGAATTTCGTCTTTGTAAGATTTGTTTTCCTCTTCGTCTTCAGTTCATTTGGCTACCCTGAATTAAAGAAACAATAACAAATAAGCACTCTGGGAGGGGATACCCATATCACTAGGGATTTGGGTATCCCTTACATTTCAGCATCTCTAGTCCTTTCCTCATCGGAATGACTTTCGTCTTTGCAAGTTTGCTTTGTTTTTGCTTTGTTTTGTTTTGTTTTGTTTTTTTTTTTATCTTCGGTCAATTTGGCTACCCTGAATTAAAGAAACAACAACAAATAAACACTCTGGAAGGGGATACCCATATCACTAGGGATTTGGGTATCCCTTACATTTCAGCATTTCTAGTCCTTTCCTCATTGGAATGGCTTTCGTCTTTGTAAGTTGCTTTGCTCTTTTATCTTCGGTCGATTTGGCTACCCTGAATTAAAGAAACAGGGACAAAGAAACACTCTAGAGGGGGATACCCATATCACTAGGGATTTGGTTATCCCTTAATTTTTCGAATGTCTTTTTTTGTTTTCCCCCCTCCAACGCCTTTTGTCTTTGAAAGTTTGCTTTGCCTTTTAAATCTTCGGTGGATTTGGCTACCTAAATTGAAGCAACGATAACAAACAAGCACTCTAGGAAGGGATACCCATATCACTAGGGATTTGGGTACCCCTTACAATTTAGCATTTCTAGTCTTTTTCTCCCTTGAATGAATTTCGTCTTTGTAAGTTTTCTTTTCCTTTTAAAGTGCCACTGAAACGAAATTTTCGTATGTGAGATTTTTGCTTAGTAATAAAGTTTCAACCTTACTTGGAAACACTGCAGACTTTTTTTTTCGCATACGGTAAGCGAAAACTGATTTTTCAGCCGTTCGAAATTGGCTGGTTAAGCCCAAAATTGGCGGCCATCTTGGCGCGGCCAAAACAGCCTAGTGACGTCACTGGTTGTATTGCTCTCATGCCGCGCTGAAAATTTAGAGTGATTATGGGAGAAGAGAATACTGTTCGAAGCCCCCCAAAAAACATCTTAAGGACATCTCAGGGCTGTAAAGCAGATAATAACAGTAGCCTTAGACATGAAGAGGTGGAGAGTCGATCCTGGGGTTTTTCAGTCTATTTAATTGGATATTTTATGTAAGCAAGCAAACGAGTGGGA
Source organism: Orbicella faveolata (assembly GCF_042242905.1). Taxonomy (NCBI): domain Eukaryota; kingdom Metazoa; phylum Cnidaria; class Anthozoa; order Scleractinia; family Merulinidae; genus Orbicella; species Orbicella faveolata. Next base: position 13,300,661 of record NW_028301554.1, read on the forward strand.
GTTCTTAGATCGCAAAATGATCGGGACTCTTAGTGAAATGGCCAGCACTCAATTAAACAATATCTACACTCATAAAATTAAAAGACATGAAAACAAGAGAAAGCGGCTTTTGAAAATATTATCCGGAGTGCTGCTGCACGAATCGTAGCAACAACGTTTCGAGTTTTCGAGTCGCTTCGCTTCGAGGAAACCGGACGCTTTGAGGGTTTCACCGCGGACGAGATTGTGCCACAGTGACCTTTAGTCTAGTTGTATCTGCTACATCCTACAAGTTATCACAACAGCAACAATTTAAGAAACCCTCTTCTTTTATATGAGGGAGCGAATTTAAACTATAAAGGTAAACTTAGCTGCCATAACCCTACAATTGATATGTTTTCAGGAAACGAGAGAAAGCGTGACAATGTCGGCGGCGAAAGGTCATATATGCAAATTAGTTCAAATTCTGTTTAATAAACCTTCGACTAAATAATAAACTAGTGACGTTTAACGAATTGCTTTGAACTTGAATACTATTAAATGAAGATCATAGACATAAGTATGTGCTAAAGAACTCCAAGTTATCCATCGGCCGTGAAATATTACAATTGGGAGATACGTGTAAAAGAGAAGCGAAATTCCCGCTTTGTTTACACTGATACGTATGCGGCGATAAAGCAAACCCTGCTGCGGATCACAATTTTCAAAGATACATTTTGTCTACCACAAGAACTCTCACTTATTAGTATCATAAAAAGATGCTCTCTGTGTGCAAAGAAGTACTCGACTCAAAGCTTGTGGACCGTTAATAACTTCATGATTGTGCGGATGGCTGATGCGCTTACGGCTTTTAATGCAGCAAAGTTGCCGAGGATATATTCGAACCTTGTTAATAGACCTTAGATAAACGTGAGAATCCAAATTTCAGAACCAGGCTGAAAACAGACGACGAAATATCGTGTTTAGGCTTCAGGACGTGATACAAAAGTTGCCACACTCGTCTTCGAAATCTCCAATCGAGTACTCAAGATGTTCGAAAAGTATACTGAGCTGTTCTAATCTGTAGCATTCATTTTGGTGAATCTACATTCTTTGGCGCCCTCCAACGTTTATGATGTGTATTTCCTGTCAAGGCTGGACTGAAATTACAAGGTAGGAAACTAGTAGGTATCGACAATATGAAGAATAAACTTAAATGAATCAAGTGAAGACAAGAGAGAATCTTAAGCGCTTCTTGCGTGAATACAACCAGTGACGTCACAAGGTCCTTAAACTCGGTTCCAGAGCCCGGACACAGTTTTGCTCCAAAAAGTCGATTTCAGCAGCTAAAAAGAGCACTTTCCGTTAGGATTTGACAGAAATAAAGTTCACCATTATTTTAAGCACGTTTGAAACTATAAATTGGGCTAAAAAAAGAGAGTACGAAAATTTCGTTTCAGTGGCACTTTAATCTTCGGTTCATTTGGTTACCCTGAATTAAAGAAACGACGGACAAACAAACACTCCAGAAGGGGATACCCGGCCCTATTACTAGGGATTTGGGTATCCCTTACAATTTAGCATTTCTAGTCCGTTTCTCTCTTGATTGACTTTCGACTTTGCAAGTTTGCTTTGCCTTACTATCTTCGCAAACCAACACTTCAGAAGGGGATACCCAAATCACTAGGGATTTGGGTATCCTACTTTTACTTGTTTTCCCCTGTCCAAAGATTTAAGCCTTGTCTACTTTATTTATATTTATTTTGGATTTCTTCCCAAAACAAAAAAAAACCTCGTTAAATGGCATAGAGAAATGTTCGCCGGCAAAATCTAAAAGCAGCGATGGTCAAGGAAAGAGCGATAAATAAACAAGTCTACGACCTAATTTATTTCAGACAGGCAACATACACAGAGGTCAGTCACAGCTTGAGACCAGTGTGCATATTGCGTGACGGCCGTATCTCAGTGTGTTCGTTCGCATATTGATTAAATTTAATTGCCGAACTATACCAGGTTTAGAATGTGCCTTTCTTGTTTAAAATAACGGCATTTCAAGGGTTATCGATAGGCACCAAGCGCATGTTCATACAAGGCACTTTGGCGCGCGAATTCGGTTTTGTATGTCGTTATACTGCGGACTCGGATCAGTCAGTCTGTTCTAAATTGCGACTATTTTCAGCGACGTATTGTCTTTATATCAAGTAAAATAACGCTTTCATTTATTGAGACGAAAGCTTAGTAAGAAAATAATTGGGTTTTGAGCAGACTTGTGGATGATTTCACTTGCCCCAGTTTTAAGCTTTCAGTGTTTTGGGTATTCCCAGTGGGGATACCCAAATCACTACGGATTTGGGTACGGAGGTACCCAAAACTCAGGGATACCCAAATCACTGTGACACCGTTATTTTAAACACGAAAGGCACATTCTAAACCTCGTATAGTTCGGCAATTAAATTTAATCAATATGCGAACGAACACACTGAGATACGGCCGTCACGCAATATGCACACTAGTCTCAAGCTGTAACTGACCTCTGTGCATGCTGCCTCAGTCTGAAATAAATTTTGTCTTAGACTTGTTTATTTATCGCTCTTTCCTTGACCATCCCTCCCATTAGATTCTGCCGGCGAACAGTTCTCTATGCCATTTAACGAGGTTTTTTTTCCTTTGTTTTGGGAAGAAATCTAAAATAAGTATAAAAAAAGTGGACAAGGCTTAAATCTTTGGACAGGGGAAACAAGTAAAAGTAGGATACCCAAATCCCTAGCTAGTGATTTGGGTATCCCCTTCTGAAGTGTTGGCTTGCAATCATTTCTTTAATTCAGGGTAGCCAAATCGACCGAAGATAGAAAGGCAAAGCAAACTTGCAAAGTCGAAAGTCAATCAAGAGAGAAAAGGACTAGAAATGCTAAATTGTAAGGGATACCCAAATCCCTAGAGATATGGGTATCCCCTTCTGAAGTGTTTGTTTGTCATCGTTTCTTTAATTCGGGGTAGCCAAATGAACCAAAGATTAAAAAGGCAAAGCAAACTTTCAAAGACAAAAGGCGTAGAAGGGGGGAAAAGAAAAAAAGAAATGCAAAAAATTAAGGGATACCCAAATCCCTAGTGATATGGGTATCCCCTCCCAGAGTGTTTATTTGTTATTGTTTCTTTAATTCAGGGTAGCCAAATCGACCGAAGATACAAAAACAAAGCAAACTTGCAAAGACGAAAGTCATCCCGATGTGGAAAGGACTAGAAATGCTGAAATGTAAGGGATACCCAAATCCCTAGTGATATGGGTATCCCCTCCCAGTGTGTTTATTTGTTCAAATAAACATATTGGAAGGGGATACCCATATCACTAGGGATTTGGGTATCCCTTACGTTTTAGTATTTCTAGTCCTTTCCACATTGGAATGACTTTCGTCTTTGCAAGTTTGCTTTGCTTTTTTATCTTCGGTTGATTTGGCTACCCTGAATTAAAGAAACAATAACAAATAAACATATTGGAAGGGGATACCCATATCACTAGGGATTTGGGTATCCCTTACGTTTCAGCATTTCTAGTCGTTTCCTCATTGGAATGACTTTCGTATTTGCAAGTTTGCTTTGCTTTTTTATCTTCGGTTGATTTGGCTACCCTGAATTAAAGAAACGATCACAAATAAACGTATTGGAAGGGGGCACCCATATCACTAGGGATTTGGGTATCCCTTAATTTTTCGCATTTCTTGTCCTTTCTCCCCTTCAACGCCTTTCGCCTTTGAAAATTTGCTTTGCCTTTTTAATCTTCGGTCGATTTGGCTGCCTGAAGTAAAGAAACGATAACAAGCAAACACCCTAGAAAGGGATACCCATATCACTAGGGATTTGGGTATCCCTTACATTTCAGCATTTTGATCTAGTCCTTTCCTCATTAGAATTAATTTCGTCTTTGTAAGTTTGCTTTGCCTTTTAGATTTGGCTACCCTAAATTAAAGAAACAATAAGAAGCAGGCACATTGCAAAAGCAAGTAATAGGAGAGATAATCAAGGAAAGAGCGATAAATAAACAAGTCTGAGACAAGGTTTATTTCAGACAGGCAACATACACAGAGGTCAGTCACAGCTTGAGACCCACATGTTGCGTGACGGCCGTATCTCAGTGTGCTCGCTCGCATATTGATTTTATTCAATGGCCGAACTATCCGAGGTTTAGAATGCGCCTTTCTTGTTTAAAATGACGTGCATTTCAAGGGTTATCGATAGGCACTAAGCGCATGTTCATACAAGGAGCTTTGGCGCGTGAATACGGTTTTGTATGTCGTTATACTAATGAGGACTAGGATCAGACAGTCTGTTATAAATTGCGACTATTTTCAGCGACGTTATGTGTTCATATCAAGGTTAAGAAAGCTTTTATTTACTGAGACAAAGCTTTGTAAGAAAATAAATGGTTTTTGAGCAGAATTATGGATGATTTCACTTGCCCCAGTCCGTGGTATTTAACGCTTTCAGTGTTTTGGGTACGGGGGTACCCAAAACACGGGGATACCCAAATCACTGTGACACCGGCCTATTCATTCAGTCACGCTAGCAGGATCTGTACCCTAGAGTCGACTGTGACACTTCTTCACCAAGGTAAGACTGTTTTGATTAAGCACGTAACAAACTAACGGACACGTCCTCATTCAAAATTGGCACGAAATTAAGCAGCAAAATGTTTCGCACTTTAAAGTGTTCAGTTTGAGAGCCGACAGAACAGAATTGAATGGATTGTACGCACGAACGTGTTTTGAATTCCTGTGGGGAAAGTTTTGCACATTATGACGACATTATTTTGACCATAATAGTGAAGCAAAATAATCGAGCATTATGCCGGAATAATAGTGACAAAAACTGGCTGATGGTCTGGGCCTTGGACAAGCTGAGAGAAACCTGTTCTCAACATGAAAGAGACAGAAGAGAGTTTCCAAATTGGGCTTCAGCATGCAAGGAGTTTCATTACTAGAATAATTACGTAATAGTCAAGCCGGAGCAATGGTGGATTACCTTAGGCGTTGCTCAGGCTTCATTATAGTACCAAGCGTTAAGGGAAAATATTACCTTTTTGATGTAAACATACTGGAGAATAATAGTGACATAGTTTGCGCATAACATGGAGAATTTTTGAGCAGCGAGCATTAACATAACAGTGAAAACTTGGGGTATAATGTGTAAAACCTAGCCTGCAGTGCAGGCGTCTTATTGGGGCGAGTTAGCGTTACAACCTTGCGACCGCCTTTTTAGACCGCCATGTTAGACCGCCATGTTAGACGGTGGGGGATGGGGGAGGGGAAAAATGAGAAGACGCCTGCCCGAAAAACACCTCCTGATTAGTTGCGCTTCACTGCATTTCCGGAAATGAGCGGGTAACCAATCAAAATGAGGTTTTCTCGACACAGGAAGTCTCACAAGGGTACACACCACGAGAAGTTTGTGCCAAGCCGCAGGATGTCTTGCATTCTCGCAGAGGTACGTGTTGCGCTAGCGACTTCAGACGTACAGAGTATTTCAGAAATACCGGCAACTGATGAGATCCACATGGAGGATCGAAACCATGGTCTTGCCTGAACTAAGCCGAACAATGGCATATAAAACACGCAAACAGTTAACGGGACTTGCGCGTAAACAGCTACACTTGAATCATGTGGTGCCAGAACAACCAAAGGAGGAATAAACCTATACATCGAGCAAGAGAAACATAAGCTCGATCAGATAGCTGCAAGAAACATAAGAATGTCTCTAGACAAACGTATAGCTTTCTCAAAGTAAAGCTACAGCGTCTCCGAAGGAAATCGTACGAGAACAAATATGATATCCGTGATAAGGATCTACCTACTGTGCTTGTAAACAGTTCTAGTCACAGCCGGGCCCGGTGTCACAATATAGAATGCAAGTAAGCAACATGTTCACGGTAAATTTCATATTTTGTCCCTCAAAAGCAAATTCATGGAGACTTAAAAGCATATCTTGCAATAGAAATGAGCCTAAACAATGCATAAACACATGGCAAATTACAGAGGTGTCAAACTCAACGAGTCGACATGCAGATAACAGCGCAAACCATGCAGACCTTTGACTTATAAAAATTTGACATAGCACGATCTAACGGCTCAACTCCGCTTAAAATTCCTCCTTATTACACAACATGAAGTGCCCTTCATGAACACGAGTGAAGCGACAAGAAAGGTCGAGTGACCGAACAGAGAACGGCAAATGTGCAAATGTCACGAACCGTAGAAGTCGTGTAGGCTAGTCAACCCCATTTTACGTAAATATTAAGCTTTTCCCAAAGCCAGTGGGTAGCACTGCCAACAGATCTTTTCCGGATACTAGTGTGGAAATTGCGTCTTTTTGCTCCGTTCGTAATTCGCGAGACATTCCAAGTTCACATAAACGCTTGAGAGATTCCTCGAGAGCGGAATCGAAACCAACAACATCACTTTCGACAGAGTTTGTCATGTTTCTTACCGAAACTGACTGGCAGACAATTGACAGGCAGGGTCAAGCCGCACCAATCAGAAACTCCGTTCGTGGGCGAACGGAGTTTCCTAAAAGAACAACGACCTCGGGCAGGCGAGATTTTCTTCGCTCCACCCCTCCCCTATCCTTCCTCTTGCCTATCATTCACCCCCTTGGTAAAACTTTCTTTCTCTCCCCAGTCTTCCACTGCATGAAAAATTCAAGATGGCGGCTAAACTTTTTACGATGTGAGCGCTTGCTCGAAAAAATCTCGCCTGCTCTGCAGGCTAAGGGGAGGGATGAGTGTCCCATTCGTCATGAATTTCTTGACCTGTCGCCTTGTATCGCTTTGTAATGTAAGCTCCGGGCCCCCCCGGGTGTAAGCTCACGTAATTACAAAAATTAAGGCCCCAAAATTATTTCGTGATTTAAACCACTTGCATGGTACACTTATGGTAAACGTTGCATGGCTTTTGTTTTTGGATTTGTCACACGGCATGATTGCAGAATGTGTTTCCATGCAAGAGGCTAACCAATGCTCGTCAAGCCTTGTCATCAAAGATTGTATTTCCGTTCGATCAGTGTGATATTTTGTAACTTAACCGTTACGATGTCAAGAGTTAAAACGAAATGTTTTTCCATTTTTTTTTTTTTTCAAATAGTCGCCCTACCTTTTCAGGCCCACATTGCAAATGTTAAACGCGCCAGCGGCCTTTTTCAGAACCAAGAAAACATAATCACTCTCTAAAATTACATTTCTAGATAGTGTGTGACCGGGGAGGGGGCCCGGGAGGGGGTTTCTTGACCCATGTTTGGGTATAGGAGTGATATGGTTTAGGACGAGAGATGAAGATCATGAAGTCCCTATGTGACACAGTGACTTCAACTCTTGTCATCACGATACCCAACACAAAGAAACAAGACCGATGTATATGTAATAGGACTACAAGCTGTCCAATTTGGAAATAATTGGATGAGAAAAATTCTGAGGACTGCCAAATTAGACTCGGCCGTATACCTATTAATTATATAGCATTCAAACAGATGAACAACGCAAATATCAAGCCTCAAGCTTTCTCACTTCGCTTCGCACAGCACGCCACAGGTCAAACGCTTTAACCCAGGTTTTTGTGCTTCTTTAAGTGTTCTTGTTCTGATTACTCTTCCTCATCTCGAGTAAATCAGTAGCATCTATCTCTGGAAACCCAGCTGAAGACTCCATTTGAAAGTTTGAGACGTCAAAAAGGTGGAGAGAAAAGTCGAGAAATTCCGCCATTATCAAAACATGATAAAACTTAGCGAGCTACAGTCGCTCGCTGACGTTTGATGGCAGGATGATAGCTGCAACCTGATTGGACAATACTCGGTTCTTTTATTTATCTTGACATTTGATTGGTTGATGGAAGTATTCAGATTTTCTTAAATTGGACAGTTTGTTCAAAGCTAAACTAAACGTTCGAGCAAAAACTATCCAATTTATTTTAAATTTGGACAGTTGGCAAAAATTACTAAAAAATAGATCTGTTGGCACTACTGGATTTCGATCCAGCTATATAATTAGAGCTATTACCTCATTACCCTATTAGCCTATAACTTTCGATTGAAAATTTTGATCTTTGTATAGAAAGGCAAGAGGAACGCACTTATACATTAGTTGGGCTTATATCCGGGGGCTTATATCCGGAATAATATCTCTGTTAGCGAATAGAAGGACTTATATTCGGGGGGGGGGGGCTTATAACCGGGGGGCTTTTACGTGGGATTTTACGGTACCCTGTTTAGGACAAGTTTTGACTCTGACTAGGACTGATGGTTGTAAAATTGTACATCCCGTTCAGGACAGTCAGGCCAAAAACCATACCCTGCGGCAGAGGCACGTTCCTATATTGGCCAAATAAGGGAGTCCCCCCCCCCCTCCCCCCCGATGTTGCTACTTGTCCATCTCGGCTCAGATTTCCGGCAACTCATGCACCTGGGAAAACACCTTGGTTAACCTGGCTGCAGGGCATGAATAGTAGAGCAACCGGAATGTAAACCAAGGCGGGATAGTGGATTGTGTTTTGCTAAGCTCTCATGCGCTGCAACACGAGAGGCGAAGCTGGGAGAGGAGTCTGTGAGCGAATCAAGCTGCTGATGGATACTAGCTTGTCCGATCTCTCGCGGCTTTGCTGCTCTTGCCGCAGCGCACGAGAGCACGCTCGCAGGCTACCAAAACATCTGTATTTATGCAAGTCTCTAAGCAAATCGTCTAATCGTTCGATTACTAAACCTAAACTGCTGCGTATGCCATCATAGGCAAGCCGGTACATAGCAAGAAGGTACCGTAAGGTAGTTCTCACCACAGGCAGCCCAAGCTCAAGCTGGGAGCGATTATAATCTTGCATAATAGCGGTCACGGCAAAATTAAATGACTTAAACGAATATTTACAATCGGTTTTAGGAGATAAAAATAAAAGAAAACTCTTAATAGAAATGCTTTATCTCACTTTCACTGTGTATTGCCTTTTTTCTGTTCACTTTGTCTGCTGATTTGGAGCGACTTCAGCGAGTTATCGCTTCCTAGGGCCCAGTTCAAACGTTGAACTTCACATAAGCCAAACTAAATTGCAACTTGATTTCAGTCGAACCAAACGATCTTAACTCGAATTTAGATTGACCAATCGGACGAACCCAGTTGAGGCAAATGTCGAACTTATCATGAACTTAAATTGTTCAGTTTAGTTCGTCTCAAGTGAAGTTCGACGTTTGACCTGGGCCTAAGTTTTTCCACTGCGGAGAGAATTCGAAAGACTTGCGATCGTAAATACCTGGTAAATATTAATGTTAGGTTTTCTATGCTTACGAATTGAAATATCGGCAAATTCCCTCCTCATGAAACACTTCTGCATTTCAATTTCAATAAGTCGGAACAAATCCTCACGCTTTCACGACAACAGCGAAGCGTAGTATCCTTCTGCTTTAAAATTCTTTTGTTACTATTGGGCTATTTTTCTTAAATAGTTAGAGAGTGATTCTTTTGGGAAGAGATTGGGAAGACACGGGCGAGGACCTTTCCGAGAAGGGGTTTTCGAGTTTCGTCCCAACCCCTTGTAGTCTATACCGCCATTTTGCAGTCGCGTTCATGGATAAAAATTTGTCGGGCCATTTAACAGTCTAGGCTTTTTCAGTGGTAATAGCGTGGAAACGCAACGAAGGTGAGCCTGACCCTGCCATTCTGTGAATAGACCCTTGAGATAGTAGAGTGCGACCGTTACTAAAGTGTTCAGCTGTAAGGATTAACTTAACGTTGTTGATGTATTTATAATAGATGGCAGACGACAAGAAAGAGGAGCCTAAGATGCCACTGATTCATGGGATGCCCTGGTTCCCTGAAACAACACAGGAAATGGTCGACACATTTCCGCGGCTGTTAGCTAGACAAAATGACATTTTTGTTGCCACATATCCAAAAGCTGGTAGGTATAATATTAAAGTCCCGGCAACCCCGCGTTAATTTTACGCACGAGCGGCGAAAAAACAGCGAATGAGTGTTCCTGTGGGCGCGAGAGCTCACTTGTTCGTGTCTTGTCATATCACTTCGCTCGCCGACTCGAGTCTGACCAGGAGCCATAATCGGGGATGGAGACCGTAAGCGCGCGCCATTTCTAGTATTGGAGCTGTCCCCATGATATGGGACAATTTTTCTATTTTTAGAACAAATTGCGCCATCACCTGCAGCACGCGCGCGTACCTGCTGCGAGGATTTTTGCGGATGTAGCGCGGGGAAATGGCGTCCGAAATTCCCGAAATGTTTGATGCTTTTGGCCCACAACTCAATACTTTCCTGTCTGTTGGAATTTTGCTTCAGTGTTTTCGTCGTAAGCTGCTCCAGTTTGAGTGAAGTAAGACAGTATCAAATTTAGTTATGTGCCGCTTTATATCACTGACCAAGTTGTGTTCCGCAGCTTCTTTTACAAGGGCTCCACATTACTCCACTCTAAGTTTCACATATGTTGAAGATTAACAGCTTTTCCAAAACACAGCAAAACACTAGTTGTATATATTTGGATATGGCAGCGTTTCAGGACTTCAAAGTTTCCCTCCTCTTGCCACACGCTTGCGAGAATTTCACCAGAGTTTATCTCGACCGAACAGTAAAAGAAAATAATTTCAAGTTTGAGTTTCGCCTGAATTGTAAGCAGCGCTTGATGTTTTATCAAGGCCCAATAAGAGACAATAAAGTTTATGTGTGTAGATGTTGCTCAGTTGTAGGTGCGCGCGGATCCCAAGACTTACGGTCTCCGTCCCCGATTATGGCTCCTGGTCTGACGCAAACGTGAGGTCACTAGACATTCTACTAGTAAGGGCGGGCCTCTGTCTACGAGTCCTATTTCCTTTCTAAACATTTCGTGTGCATATGAGAAGGCGGCGTATTTCCATGTAAATTAGCTTCTATTCTATTTCGCTTCGCTCAGCCGAATAGAAAACATTTCTATTATAAGTAGAGGATACAAGTAATACAACAAATAGTGGAGGGAGCCGCCAGCAATAATCGAGTTTATTTGCAAGAATCTGAGACACGCTGAATACAGGTTACAAGCCAGAGAATATAAGAAAATGTCACACGCTAATTTGAACGACGATATAAACAATAAGGAAAAAACAGCTTTGAGTAAACTGGTCGGCGTCAAGTGGAGTTCTATTCATTGCGCTAGTCTACTAAAGCAAAGAAGTAACGCAACATTCCGTAAGAAGACAGATTGTTGGAAGGCTGGGTAACGCTATCCACCGGATAAATCGTATTTTCAAAACAAACCACGCCATCCGCTGGATAGTGATTTATCCAGTGGATAGTGTTATCCATCTTAGCTTTCGAACAACTCGGGCCTGTTCTATAGACAGTGTACAACTATTTCAAAACCTTGCAAGACAAAAGACGGATACTAATACATACTCTCTCTTGTTCTTGTGCAGGAACGACATGGACCCAAGAAATGGTTTGGCAGATTATCCATAATGGAAATATTGATTATCGTCGATTGGACGTACGAATACCATGGTTAGACGGAATGCTTCATCCAATGCCCCATAACCCTTATTACGCATCAAGTCCTTTGATGATCGAGAGGTTGTTTGAAAGCTTTCCAGCACCGCGTTTGTTCAAGTTTCACCTTCCATATGACCTGCTTCCTAAGCCGCGTGACCAGGCTACCAAGCCACGTTATATTTATGTCATGCGCAATCCCAAAGATACAGCTGTGTCATTCTATCATCATTACGAGGTTATGCCTGCTTCACCACACCGCTCCTGGGACGAGTACTTTGAGTTATTCATCAAAGGAGAAGGTATTTTGTCCGTATTATGAGAAGCAATGCCGTTATCGCTCTCTCTCTCTCTCTCTCTCTCTCTCTCTCTCTCTCTCTCTCTCTCTCTCTCTCTCTCTCTCTTCTTCTTCTTCTTCTTCTTCTTCTTCTTCTACGTCCGTGGAGCGACAAAAAGATCGTGTAAACGATGTCGATCTTTTGAGGGAAGGACGTGTTCTGAGATGTTTCGCATCCCCTGAGTAGCTTTACATATACTGAGTTAGCCCAACACTCGGACTTAACACTAAGCTCGATTTCCGCCGCTTTCTCACGTCCGGCCTTTGAGTTCGGCAGGGGGAAAACGCGGGCTCGTTTTCCGAACAGTGGCTGGAAATCGAGCGTAACTCAACATGTGATCGTGTTTTTCCTGCTCTTAAATTCTGCCAGTTAACATCGCCAGGAGCAAGCAAATCCCAAAGGCATCGGACCAAATCGGTGATGTAATAAACAGATACTATACAACGAAATAACCGTAGTAACTGTTGGAGAGAAAGAGCAATTAACTTCAAGACGAACTTTTGCCCCGCACTCTCCGTGTTCTGCTGAAATTGTGCAGTGCCAACTAATGAGTCCATAGGCATACGAACGGGGGCGCGAGGAGGCTGCAGCCCCCCAATTTCAGAACTTAAGAAATTTTTCCGGTAAAACGCTCATGATTCGGACAACTGCACTTGAGAGAAAACATTCTGAAAGGTTTCAAGCCAAACACACTCAAAGTCAAACGATACGAGGAATCGCTTTCCGTTTTTGAAAAGCCAGACATCGGTTGAGCTTAAATGTATATCATGGAAATCTACAATAAGGATATTATTCCATTTACAATTTCCCATCAACAAAACAATGACAAAAGAATCAAAGTGAACGAAGACCAAGACTTTTTTGTAATGGCTCTGAAAAGAGCCGTTCCAAAATTTGTCTTGACGTTTTTGTATTATGGAAAAATTAACTTTTTCTTTTCTAGATATGGAGTAGGCTGTCAATCTAGGTCATAGAGTATGCGAGGTGTCAAAATAACCATCTGTGGAATTATAACAGTTTCATTAGACGTGAGAATTGCAATTTGGGGGCGTTTGACGAATGATTTTCATCAAGATATGTTCCAGATAGCCTTCTTTTGCCATCTGTGTACAACATAATTAATGGGTTGATATTTATATGTGAGTGGATTGGAGAAAGCTTACTCATGTATTGATTTCACAAGTGCACTAAGTTGCAGCCATGTTGTAGCAGCCATGGATAAATGCTGTATTATTTTTTTTGTTTTCGATTTGTTTATAGTTTTCTACGGCTCGTGGTTTGATCACGTGTTAAGCTGGTGGAAACACAAGGATGATCCAAACGTGTTGTTTTTAAAGTACGAGGAAATGAAGAAGGTGAGAGAAACACGACTAACAAATTGTTTTCAAGCATGTTTGTAATCATGATATCTGTCAGTGCGGTTGAGAGAAGTAAGGTCGAAACGACCAGGAAAACAACGGCGCCGAACAGCAGGAGAGAACGTGAGGAGTCCCCGAGAGGAGACTGAGTCTCACGAAGTCAGTTTCAAACGGCTACATTGATGCTGCTTCCTGATTGGGCAAGAAAAATCCTTTGGCGCCCTACAGTCCGTTTCGTGTGTCAAATATGGAACCAATACAAAAGAAAGTCGTTCGTTGCTCGAGCAGGAGAGTTTCGGTTCCAGTTTATTTTCCGGCGAAAGGAATAAAAAAAATATGATATCCAAACGAAAACCCTAAGAAATAGACTTTGGGTGAATCGCAGGTAAATGTAATACTAGTATGATTGAAATGAGTGCTACTTCAGGTTGTTTTGCGCGCGAAAAGAAAAACATTTTAACATTTGGTGGGGAGAAAGTTGCTGCAGCGCGCGTAGTTGCCAGGCCGCTCAGCATGGAAAGTTTCTGTTACAAACAACGATGTTTCCAAGAAAAAAACCGACATCATCCCATCATAGCGGGAAATTGCATAACAAAGCACACTAGTAATACAACCCCTGCAGTCGATCCACAGTCTAAATGTTTCGACGATTTACCTAAAACATTCAGTATAATATTCGTTTTTCATACTGTAAAACGGCAAGCTTTCATCGAAACTGACTTCCCTTTCCAAGCAAAATCTTGACTATAAAAGCGAGCAAATATCGCAAACGAGCTTGTTTTTATCTTGTTCCGCTCGACTTAAGTTGCGGAAGTAACGTGAGGAACGGGAAACATGAGTAACGCATGCGTAAAGAGAAGAGCTTTTACTTAATGCCAAACAGGAGTACGGACCGTTAGAAATCTTCCAATGTGACAGTTACTGCGCATACTCCATAAATTCTTGCCTCAATCACCCCAATGAGCTTTGCCCTTTACTCAGGATGACGTTGTTTGCAGAGAACCTTTTCACATATTCGATGAAGCTATTAATACGAACAAAACGTGTTACTTCCTAAAGAAACTATTGGGGTGTGTCTTCAGGTAAAAGAAATTCTAAGCTGTTTAAAATTGAGGTCCTCAGAAATGAAATTCCCTGTACTCTGAGGCCAAGTCAGTGTGTTATAATGTGTCATTTCTTTTAAATTTAGGGTTTCGGCCGAACTCCCCCTCCCCTCCCCAACCCAGCTAGGTCCACCCTAACTTGTGTTATCTAAATCAAGTATCACATTGCACGGGAGGTTGTCTTTCATTTTAGATTGCTAGAAAAGCAGCGTATACCTTGCTTTTTTTTCCTTTTTACGTTGCAGGATTCTCCTGGTGCCATTCAAAAAATTGCCAATTTTATTGGAAAAGAACTTCCTCCAGAAATAGTGGAACGCATTGTAAACCAAACATCTTTCAACGCCATGAAAAAAGACGAAAAGGTTAATTACTCATGGATTAATGGGATTAAGGGCGACTTCATTCGCAAAGGTGAAGTAGGAGACTGGAAAAACTACTTTACTGAAGAACAAAACAAGCGGCTTGATTCTTTGTATGCGGAGAAAATGGCCGGCTCTGGACTAGAATTTGAATTTTGAGCCTCGGGGGTCAGTTATTCCTACATATAAGCGTTAGTGAAAGAGGATGAAGAGTAAGAGAGGTAACCCCCCCCCCCCCTTTGGCCCTCTCTGAGGTAATCTCACTAAGTTATCTTTAGATCACTCCCAGCTTCAGAAGTTCTAGGAGGATCTAGAAACAGCCGGTCCTGTGAGGCGGTTTTTGCTCAGGTGTACCGACCAAGCGGATTACACGAAAAGAAAACATCCACGTAACGGGCGTGGTAACATTATCCGCGGGAGAACTGGATACCATACCTAAAAATAACTTTATAAGGATAAAATATGAGAATAAGGTCTATGTGGGGGATTAACTTTCTAACTCTTCTTTTTCTCTTGGCTATGGGTTATGACGGAAAAACTTCTGTATCAATATATTTTCTGCATCCATTCCTAATTACTTAAATATCATTGGCATCCTGCACAAAGAATTTAATCGCCCCCTCATAGGCAATTGGTCCTTACAGTTGCTGTTAACGGGAATCAAACGTGTTCACGGGGAACCCCCCTCCCAAAAGCTACCTATCACCCCTAGCATTTTGTTGAGTATTCATTCCCAACTCAATTTGCGCACTAGCTTTGATGCCTCCTGCTTAGTGTCATTTTTTGGGGGATGCATCGGAGAAGTCACCTTCTTGTTAGTTCCCCACGTTCATTTGATGCCTTCAAACATCCACTGCATTCAGATTTTCATTTTCATCTCTGGGGAGCCTTGCTTGCTATAAGGTGGAGCAAAACCATACAATTTAGGGAACGGATAGTACACCTCCCCTAACCTGCTGTCCCGGAGTCCCCTCTTTGCCCAGTTGCTGCTGTCAAAAGGGCTTTGGACTTTACAGGTCAGTCGCCCCCTACTTCCCAGGCTTTTGCTTTCCTTAGTTCTCCAGATTTTACGCCCAAACCCCTTACCTACCCCATGTTGCTCCGCAAACTGCGCTGTAACCTTCAATTGCTTGGCCTGTCAGCCAAAGATTATGCCGCCCATTCTTTTCATAGGGGTGAGGTCTCCTTTGCTTTCCAAACCGGCGTTCCTATTGAACTCATTAAGATGTTTGGGGCCTGGCATTCTGATGCTGTGCTTCTTTACCTTACGGTACCCCTTTACATTAGATTACTTAAGCAATAGACCACACGTTTTTATGGTTTATAGGCTGATAAACCACTGCGGCTCGTGATTTACGAATTCTTCGGGTGCTCTTCCAACATCCCAAGTGGTTTATCATGCCTCTAAACCATAGAAACTTGTTGTGTATTGCTTTTATATAATAATTTAGAAGACACGCGAAATTTCCATGAGTTTACTGGCACAATAGACCAGAGCTGATTGACCAATCAGAGCGCGCGCATTCATTTAATTATTATATAAAATCAGTTAATGTAATGGCTAACTCCCTTCTACATACCACTCACAATATCCCATCAACACTGTCTGGGTTTGGAGTGTAATTAGGTTTATTTTGTTTTGATTGATCTCTACTTATTGATGTTCAAATTTAGGCATTTATATATATATATATATATATATATATATATATATATATATATATATATATATATATATATATATATATATCACATTGTTGTGAGGCTGTCTTAGTCCCAACCTTGCTTGCAGTCATGTTGTGTAATTTAGAGCCTACTCATGGGTGACTGTTTTTCACCAATGTACGGGATTGAGAAGCGCTGGTTACACAGCCAGCAGAAAGCAAGAAAGAATGGCTCGAAGTTTTGTTTATTTCAAATTGCCTCCGGGTTATACAAAAAGAAATTGGCTGTTCTCTTTAGAGCCAGTTTCTGAACCGTTTGCCCAAGTCCTATCTCGGTTCCCTGCTCAGTTTCGTTTGACGACAGAACAGTGGCAAGATTTCTGTCTGCCTGCCCTGTCAGTCCATTTTGAACCCTTGCTCAGTTGTCGATTTTCTCATCCCAGATTGTTTTGCTTTCGTTCCAGTTCCAGTCGTTTTGAAGCAGTTTTCTCCCAAAACTCCACGAAACTCACCCAATTGCGAAAGCCGTGCAACGGATTTCGACTTGTTTCTTGTCCAAACTGGTCGACGAAGACGGATAAGAAAACGAGTAAGGGCCTGTTTACAAGTAGAGAGGGCTACCCTAGCGAGCGGGTTACCCTAACAAGCGGGTTACCCTAGCACTCACACATTTCCTCTTTTTTTCTTCGTCGTGTTTACAAGGCAGTTAGGGTTACCCGGGTAGGCGGGTTACCCGATCTGCATACTAGGGTTACCCTGGCAGGCGGGCTAACTTTTTCCCCTGTAGACACTCCAGGTAGGTTAACCCGCCTACTCGGGTTAACTTTCTACTTGTTTCCAGACCTTTTGTGTGGAACCGCGCATTAAGTTGTCCTAGGTTGTAGGGTTACCCTACCTGTGAAATTTTGCTTGTAAACCCGGGCCGGCTATCTTTTGCCCTCCAGCTAGGGTTAACCCGCTTGCTAGGGTAGCCCTCCCTCCTTGTGCTCGCAGGCCTTAAATTTGATCGAGTTTGCCGTCAAAAACCTGCCCGTCCTGACGAGAAATCCGTCTCGACCAATAGCTTCACTCTCCTCAGGCTCCGCACCGCCGGTAAGACCCCGTGGACTGGGTTTGATTCATTCAGTCACGCAAGACCCCAGAATCGACTGTGACACTTCTTCACCAAGGTAAGACTCTCGTTTAAGCATGAAACAAACGAAAGGACACGTCCTCCTTCAATATCTGGCACGAAATCTAGCAAATTAAGAACAAAATATTTCACACTATGAAGTGTTCAGTTTGAGAGCCGACAGAACAGAATGAATTATCCACACGAACGCGTTTTGAATTCCTGTTTTCAGTTGGTTGTTTCTTGGGTTTTGTTTTTCTCTTAGGTCTTTCATTTTAAGTCGTTCAAGTCGAATTAATTAGTAGAAAAGATTTCCATTCAACCCCGTACATAATGATCCGCCGTTTGAAGACACGATAATCGATGCAGCGGTCACGCTTTCCGAAGTGCACGAATCTTAATGTATACAAAAATCTTAATGTATCTGCAGATCTTCATTGTATGCCCGGATCTTGATGAATGTGCACAAATCTTAATGTACATACACGAATTTTAATGTTCCTGTACATTTACAATGCTTGATTAGTATTTAAGCTGACGAATCTTGATGAATATACACGAATCTTGATGTATATACAGTGGAACCTGGATTTAACGAACCTCTATTTAACGAAGTCCTCGATATAACGAACGATATTCTATGTCCCGGTCAAAGTTACAGTAAAATGTATGGAATAGAACCTCGATATAACGAATTCTTCGATGTAACGAACATAATCCGGAGGCCCAAACGTTAAATCTACCTCGATACAACGAATTAAAATGTTTCCTTGTTTACCTAGAATTTTTTCTGTATAACCTCTATGTTGCAACATTTTTAAATCGCTACTCTGAAAGTGTCATTCTTTTGTAAACAAAAGCTGTGGGTCTGCTCAAGAGTGAAAATAATTGATACTGAAAGCCACCATGCTTAATGAATTGCATCTCAAAACGCGGCACTTCTGGGTGACGAAAATTGCATTGAATTGCGTGACAGAAGTCACCTGTGTTACAAATCAATCATTAACTATGGCCTCGATATAACGAACATTTTGGTCGTTTCCCCTCAAATTCGTTATATCGATATAACGAACCCTCGACAAATTTGGCCGGTCCCCAGCGACTTCGTTAAATCGAGGTTCCACTGTATGCAAATCTTGATGTATATATCACTGCATTGTCATATAAATAATGATCTTGTTGTTTTGTCCCTTTTTTACAACCATAGCAGTCATTTACAGATTAGTATTTATGACGAGGTCACATAAACTTTGACTTGTTGATTGCTCAAAAAATTGATGGGAACATGAAACAGACGAATTTTACAGGGGAGGGAGAGTGTCCCATTCGTCATGAATTTTTTGACCTGTCACCTTGCATAGTTTTTGTAATGTAAGCTTTCCTAATTACGAAAACTAAGGCCCCATAATTATTTCATGATTTATACCACTTGCATGGTAAACTTATTTTAAACGTTGCATGACTTTTGTTTCTGGATTTGCCATACGGTGTGATTGCAGCTTTCGAAAGATTGCACGATTGCTGAAAATAGATTACATCACCAGAGACCCCCCACATGACTCGGACAAGAATTACAGCGCGGTAGAAGATTTTAAATGAGTGCGTTATATTCTAGAAAAGAAAATCGGGCGAAAAAGGAAAGACCGGTGGCGCGGGTTTTTCATAAGCTTAGAGAATGTTAGAAAGCGAACACTTTTGCCGTAGGTAATGTAAAACGGTGTCAAGGTGTCCAGAAAAGAGCCTAAAAAAATTGCGTGAGGAGTTGCACAAAGTCGCAGTGAGTCCAGTGAGTCTAGTCTGACCAAAGGTGGCCCAAGCTTGCAAATGAGCTTCCCTTGTACGTACATACATTAGCTCTCAGGTTACGCTCGCAGCAATCGAAATATAAGGATTTTTATGGGATTCTTCAGCCTAAAAACTACGAAGAAATATAAATAAAATTAAACCTACCTCGCTTCAAGTGTGTGTTTCCTTGTTTCTCGTGAGGCTTCTAGGCCGATTTATGGTCATTTAGGTGTTTTTAGCTTCACTACTTTTCAGATAGACTTTCAGAAAAGTCCTTCGTCTTGTTTATTCATGACCTCTTACGACTTTGTCGCTCGCTCGCTCGCTTGCTCGCGACCTCTGAACGACCGCTTCGCGGCTTAAAACCTCGTAACACACTGACTTGAAGCGAGGTGGGTTTATTGTTATTCAAACTCTTTCGTATTTTTTAGGTTTGAGAATATAACCGTTTTTCCCATACAATTACCATGCAACTCTTTTTTCATGGTCAACATGGGTAGCTGCATGGATCGCGGGCGCGTGTGCCCTACGACGAAAAACGACGACGACGTCGCGCAACATGGCGACCATACTCCAGCTAATAAGTCAACCAAGTCATGCAGCCTTGGTTTATAGCATCATTGATATTGGACTTCCATGTTATGGTCAATTGACATCTGTCAAATCAAGGTATCGGCTGACCAGTATCACATGACCATATCGCGAGCTCAGGCTTTGAGCTCATCGAGGTCACGTGTTTTTTCGAAGTCGACCGCTGACCAGTTACTGGTTTTCGATTGGATCGCAGGTTCAAGGCAGATTAATTTAATGTAATCAGGAAGTGCGCTTTTAGGCTTGGCTAAATCTATGTATTAGAAATGTCATTCTCACTTTCACAGTGTATTGCCTTTCTTGGTGTTCACTTTTTCTGCTGATTTGGAGCGATTTATATGTTATTTGCCCGCTGGGAGGCCCGTATAGTGAAAAGCTGTGACCGAGGTCTTAAAAATGCTGCCCTTGGTCGCACAGGCCTGGGGTAGCATTTTTAAGTGCGAGGTCACAGTTTTTCACTAAACGGACCGACCCTAAGCCGGCAAATAACATGTTGGTTTGTTCACGCAAATTTGTCATTGAATTGGCTTGAGTGCCGTCTACCAACGATTTGTAAAAAAATCTTCGCAGCGAGCGAGTAAGTCAGTAACTCATGAAGACTATAATAACAGCCTTGAGATAGTCCTTTGCGACCGTCTAGCGTTCTGCGGTAAGGATTAGCTTACAGTTGTTGATGCATTTATGATAGATGGCAGACGAGAAGAAAGAGGAGCCTAAGATGCCACTGATTCATGGGATGCCCTGGTTTCCTGGAACAACGCATGAAATGGTCGACACATTTCCACAGCTGTTAGCTAGACAAAATGACATTTTTGTTGCCACATATGCAAAAGCTGGTAAGTATAATAACAACATGCCAGCAGCCCCGGGTTAATTTTCATCCCACTGTGAGTGTGTAGGTATACAAATAGAAGGTCACGAAAAAATTCACCTGGTCCAGACATGTTAATGTATCTCCTCTGATAAAGGTCCCCTTAAAAGGTTGAGACCGTTTATACGCAAAGATACAGCTACATCGCTATATAGAGCTATTATCGAACCATATTTCGATTACTATTGTCTTGTGTGGGACGGTCTTAAAAACGAGTTAGCCGACAAATTACAAAAACTACGAAATCGCGCCATTTAGGGTTATCACCAAGTCTGATTACTATTCTAGCGCTACCGCCCTACGCTAGGATGGGATAATTCCTATATCAGAAAGAAAAAGCAAAAATTGAAATTAATGTTTAAAACTATGAATGATCAGTCTCCGGAGTACCTGAAAGGCCTATTTAAACCCTTCAAACACGGACTGACTATTGTTTTGAAAACAAATAAGCTCTGCCAAGGTCCCGTACCGATTGCCGTCGTTTCTGCTACAGTGGGACACACTGGTGGAGTAGCCTTCCATCATTCTCGTCCCCAGAGCCCACGATCCTTCTGGCCTGCGGCAGGGATCGAGAGCTCTGGGCTGGTCCAGCACCGGAAGTCCGCGATTCACGGACTTCCCGTCAAATCTGGTAAATCTGATTGGCTGAGAATACGAAACGAATGTTCTGCACATGCTCAGAAAATCGGGTCGGGCCAGAGCTCTCGATCCCTGCCGCAGGCCAGAAGGATCGTGGGCTCTGGGGACGAGAATGAGCCTTCAATCTAACGTCAGAGCCACTAGATCTTTTATTAACTTTAAAGATGAGATTAATCACCTAATGTCCTTGCACTTTCGCCGCTCAGTACCTCTTGATTTGGCTTCATTTATTTGAAGGGAAAGCAAGACATGACTAGAGTGCTATTCATTGCGCTAGTCTGCTAAAGTAAAGAAGCTTATTCGAAGGTTGGATAACGCTATCCACTGGATAAATCGCTATACAGTGGACAAGTGTTTTCAAAGCAACCACTCTATCCGCTGGATAGTGATTGATCTAGTGGATAGCGTCATCCACCTTAGCTTTCGAACAACTAGGGTTGTTCTATAGACAGTGTCGACAGTGTACAACTACTCCAAACCCTTGCAAGACAAAAGACGGATACATTGTACTAATACACACTATGTCATGTTCTTGTGTAGGAACAACATGGATCCAAGAAATGGTTTGGCAGATTATCCATAATGGAAATATTGATTATCGTCGATTGGACGTACGAATGCCATGGTTAGACGGAATGCTTCATCCAATGCCCCATAACCCTTATTATGCATCAAGTCCTTTGATGATCGAGAGGTTGTTTGAAAGCTTTCCAGCACCACGTGTGTTCAAGACTCATCTCCCATATGACCTGGTTCCTAAGCCGCGTGACCAGGCTACCAAGCCACGTTACATTTGTGTCATGCGCAATCCCAAAGATACAGCTGTGTCATTTTATCATCATTACCAGCTTCTCTCTAGAACAACACACACCTCCTGGGACGAATACTTTGAATTATTCATCAAAGGAGAAGGTATTTTGTCCGTATGATAGAAGCAATGCTGTTGTATCTCTCTGTTCCTCTTCTGCGCCCGTGGAGCGATAAAAAAGATCATGTGAACGAGATTTTTTAAGGCAGGGACACCTGAGGTGTTCTGAGATGTTTCGCATCCCCTGAGTAGCTTACATTTACTGAGTTAGCCCAACACTCGGACTAAACACTAGGTTCGATTTCCGCCGCTCTCCCACGTCCAGTCCTTGAGTTCGGCGGGGACGAGAACATCGGAGCAAATCGGCGATCTAATAAACAGATACTATTCAACGCAATAACGGTAATAACTGTTTGAGAAAAAGAGCAGTTAACTTCACGTCGAACTTTTGCTCAAACTTGGATGAAAATGTTGTCCACAGCC
Source organism: Orbicella faveolata (assembly GCF_042242905.1). Taxonomy (NCBI): domain Eukaryota; kingdom Metazoa; phylum Cnidaria; class Anthozoa; order Scleractinia; family Merulinidae; genus Orbicella; species Orbicella faveolata. The sequence continues at coordinate 13,323,220 of NW_028301554.1, forward strand.
CCAGCCAGGCACTTTGCATCTCGCCTCCTAACCATAAGCCCCGCGCTCCCCGTGTTCTGCTGAAATGCAGCAGTGCCAACTGATCAGTCCATAGGCGTACGGGCTAGGGAAGCTGCAGTCCCCCAGTTTCAGAACTTGAGAAATATTTCAGGCAAAACGCTCATGATTCGGACAACTGCACTTGAGAGAAAACATTCCAAAAAGTTTCAAGCCAAAACACATGTACACTATAAAGGATCGTTTTCTGTTTTTGAAAAGCTACATATTGGTTGAGCTTAAAATGTATATCGTGGAAATCCGCGATTAGGATATTATTCCATTCCCAGTTTCCCATTAATAAAACAAGGACTTAAGAATCAAAGTGAACGAAGACCAAGACTTTTTTAACAGTTTCATTGGAAGTGAGAATTACGTTTTTGTGCCAGAGGGTCAGCGCCTCTCCCCTCCCCTCCTCTATTTCGAAGGTGCCTGTACGCCTATGTTGATGCTGCCAAAATACAAGTACAACCACAGGGAGCCCTCACATCCGTTTAGAGTATGAATAAAAGATTAACCTATCTTTGTCGCGCGTATTTTGTGTTTTGTGGCGGCCATTTTGAATTTTAAATACGCGTGCGGTCTGCTAGTGCGAAGTCTGGAACCGAAATTATTTCGGTTCCAGACCTCGCGCTAGCAGACCGCACGCGTATTAAAAGTTCAAAATGGCCGCCACAAAACACAAAATACGCGCGACAAAGATAGGTTAATCTTTTATTCATATTCTAAACGAATGTGAGGGCTCCCTGTGTACAACTACGAAGACGATGTTTGGCAAATGATTTTCAGAGGTAAAAGATATGTCCCTGGTAGCTTTCGTTTGCCATCTGTGAACGGCATAATTAAGGGGTTGATTTCTACTGCCCTATATTTATGTGTCAGTAGATTGAAGTGAGCTTATTCTTGTACTGATTTGACAAGTGCACTAAGTTGCAGCCATCGATAAATGCTTTATTTTTTCGATTTTTTTCATAGTCTTCTACGGCTCGTGGTTTGATCACGTGTTAAGCTGGTGGAAACACAAGGATAATCCAAACGTGTTGTTGTTAAAGTACGAGGAAATGAAAACGGTGAGAGTAACACGACTAACAAATTGTTGTCAAGTAATATATCAAACACGAAAGTTAACAAATTTACGTCAGTTTTTCATGCGCCTGTGATGTCATTGATCATGAATTTCGTCATAACATTGTCAAAGTAGCTGTGTATCAGCTTGGCTGTCTGACCTGCAGTGAGTGAAAAACCTGGTCGTTTTCTGGAAATTTTCTGTTGCAAACAACGATGTTTCCAAGAAAAAAAGCTGTCATCATCCCATCATGGCGGGGAATGGCATTAACTCGCAGATACCTCAAAGCACACTAGTAATACAACCCCAGCAGTGGATCCACAGTCTAAATTTTTCGACGATTTACCTAAGATATTCCGTATGATATTCGTTTTTCATGCCCTGGTGGGATTCCCAACTCAAGTTTTTTTTGCTTTAGATGGTCGCAATGCGACTAGTGTCGAAGTACCTGTGTTATCTAAATCAAGTCAGGACCACATTTTATTATATCTCTCAGTTAGTTCGCGCGCTGTGATTGGGCAATTTAGCGGGCCGTACTGTCCTGTACGGCCCGCTAAAATTTAAAGTTGGTTTTGTTGCCAAACTGTTTCGTGATTTATTGATAAGTGTTCTTAACTTTTATAGCAAGTGAAAGTTTAAAACTTTCTTATACTCTAAATTATGTAATTGAGCGTGCTAACGACTTAAAAACAGTTTCAAACTGACTCGTTTTGCTTTCGAGGTGCGTCAGAAATTTGAAGCCTTTCCGAGTCCGCGTGAATAGAAATCGTTTCCGAACCCGTCAGGCACACAGTAGAGATATAATAAATATCTTACTAACCTCGTCTTCTGGGTCCGTACTGTATGATACGGATCCTCGTTTTTTCCCCTTCGATTTATGACCCGCGCGCTTCGCGCTTGGGCCGTAAATCGAAGGGGAAAAAACTCGGTCCGTAACTTACAGTACGGACCTCGAACTCGGTTAGTAAGAGGTATGCACGGGAGGCTGTGTTCAGTATAGATTGCTAGAGATGCAGCGTATACCTTGCTTTGTTTTTTTCTTTTTACGTTGCAGGATTCCCCTGCTGCCATTCAAAAGATTGCCAAGTTTACTGGAAAAGAACTTCCTCCAGAGATAGTGGAACGCATTGTAAACCAAACATCTTTCAACGCCATGAAAAAAGACGAAAAGGTTAATTACTCATGGATTAATGGGATTAAGGGCGACTTTATTCGCAAAGGCGAAGTGGGAGACTGGAAAAACTACTTTACTGAAGAACAAAACAAGCGGCTTGATTCTTTGTACGCGGAGAAAATGGCCTGCTCTGGACTAGAATTTGAATTTGAATTCCGGGTTGGCCGGGAGTCAGGTATTCCTACATGTAAGCTTTAGTAAGAGAGGATGAAGACCAAGAGAGGTAACCCCCCCCCCCCCCCCCCCCGCCCGAGACGTTATTTCTAAGGTAATCCTTGTCCAGTCATCTTTAGATCACTCCCAGCTTCAGAATTCCTAGGAGGATCTAGAAACAGACGGTCCCGTGGGGCGGGTTTTTCTCAGGTGTACCGACCAAGCGGCTTACACGAAAAGAAAACGTCCACGCAACGCGCGTGGTGACGTTATCCGCGGGAGAACTGGATACCTTACCTTAAAAATAACTTGATAAGGATAAAATATGAGCATAAGGCCTAAGCATGAGATTAACTTTCTAACTTTTCATTATCTCTTGGTTATGGGGTATGAAGGAAAAACTCCCGTATCATTATATTTTCTGCATGTTATTAAAATCTAGCTTACTTCCATATTCGGAACCCCTTCAGAGTCCTTTGTTAGACAATTCCTCGAGCTAAAACGTAATTTCTTTTTGACCAAAACTTAAGTGAGGTGGACATCTGACTCTCTCTCTCTCTCTCTCTCTCTCTCTCTCTCTCTCTCTCTCTCTCTCTCTCTCTCTCTCTCTCTCTCTCTCTCTCTCTCTCTCTCAATTTATTTCTCTCTGAGAATTCCTTAGTTAGGCTACAATACCAATCACAATTTTTTGCAAAAGTACAGTCAAAATGTTAATGCTCATTTAAGATTACGTTATCTGTCTATCTTCGAACAACTGAAACTATACTTAGTTATACCCAACCATATTTTTTGTTTTACCCTCTCTTGCTAATTTACTTGAATATGTCATGAACTGTTAGAAATATGAGCAGGATATACAGCAAGAGGGAATTGGTCATTGTTTGCTAATCAGTTGTAAGGTCCATTGACGAACTGAATTAAACACGTTAAATTAAACCGTTTTATTGTAAACAAAAGTGATCCTGATTTTGTAAACCTGCAAATTCTGTCAATAATTTGCCTTAAATCTACCTTTCTGCCCGTTCGTCACTACACAGAAGAGTTTTGATAAAAGATTCAGAAACTTAGTTGCAGAAAGGCAACCCAACCTGACTTCCGACGACAAGTGCAAGTTAAAACAACAGAAATACAAATTACAAAACCGTGGTATCATTCTACCTTAAGGAAAATAAACGATGATGATGACGACGATAATGATAAACGGTTTTTTTTTTTAAAAAAAATCTTTTTCTGGTTTTAGCAATAAAAACAATAATATAACTCCGGAAATTTTACAAATCAATGTTCAAAATTTATAAAATTATCGAGATACAGTGTTTCAGTTAAAGTTCAATAACTAGGGCATCTCTCACCGGTTTGGGTTACCTGTTCGAATAACAACAAAGGCACAAAGAAATATTAAAAAACGAAAGCATAAAATTACATGACTTTTAAGTAAGTCGACAGCAACTGGCAACATAAGATCTCTCCTGCATCTAATTTACTCACTCTCACCCGTCATCCCCACCCCCTCCAAATTGTCTACTATGCCATTTTAGCTGCAATTTGATTTGGATTAATTATGTTAAGAATCCCTCAGCAATGCATGCGACATCGAGATAGCAAATGGAGCAAAAAAAATAAATAAATAAAAAGGGTGGTTTCAAATTAAGAAATCAATACGGAGTTCAGCACAGTCGCTTTTATTTTCATATCTGACCCCAAACCCAGTTAAAGAGAACCTTTCAGTATATGTGTTGTAGGACTGTACAAAAATGGCGCTACTTGGCACTGCCTACCTGAAAAAACAATTCTAAAAGGTACACTGAAAAAAGTGTAGCACCGCAGTTTAATTTTTACGTACTAACCTGGTGGTTGCCGCAGTCTGGGCTCCCATGGAGGTCTCGTTTCGATGCTCATGAGACTCGGGATACTAGTTGCGATAGAGTCAGCCACACGTCGTCTGTTGCCAGTGTTTCTTAAGAACCTGATGTCATTGGAAGGCACTGGTGGTGAGGTCTGGATACTCATGAGGCTGGGAATGACCGCAGGCCTGACATCAGAGCTCATCAGCGGTCTACCAGGAACACTTCCAGGAACACTGAATGTGTTTTCGTAAGTTCTCGACGCAATAATATTACTAGGAATGGAATATGCAGTAGGCGTGTAAAAGCTATTGTTAACAAAGTCACTGTTCGAACTGGGAACTGGTGGTGTGGTCTGAATACTCATGAGACTTGGAATGGCTGGAGGCCTTACATCACAGCTCATTAGCGGTCTAGGTGGAACACTTTGAGGTACGCAGCATGTGTTTCCGTAAGTTTTCGACGTACTGCTGGGCATGGAATATCCAGTTGGTGTTGGATATCTGCTGCCAAAGCTAACGTTTGAACTGGGCACTGGTGGTGTGGTCTGAATACTCATGAGGCTGGGAATGGCTGATGGCCTGACATCACAACTCATCCGCGGTCTAGCGGGAACACTTCCAGGTACGCAGCATGTGTTTCCGTAAGTTTGCGACGCACTGCTAGGCATGGAATATCCAGTTGGTGTTGGAAACTTGGTGTCAAAGGTAACGTTAGAACTAGGAATTGGTGGTGTGGTGTGAATACTCATGAGACTTGGAATGGCTGCAGGCCTGACATCACAACTCATCCGTGGTCTAGTAGGAACACTTCCAGGAATGCCGAATGTGTTTCCGTAAGTTTTCGACGCACTGCTAGACAAGGAATATCCAGTTGGCGTTGGTACCTTGGTGTCAAAGGTAAAGTTAGAACTGGAAACTGGTGGTGTGGTCTGAATACTCATAAGACTTGGAATGGCTGTAGGCCTGACATCACAGCTCATTAGCGGTCCAACAGTAACACTTCCAGGAACGCTGAATGTGTTTCCGTAAGTTTTCGACGCACTGCTAGGCATGAAATATCCAGTTGGCGTTGGAAACCTGATGTCAAAATTAACGTCAGAACTGGGAACTGGTGGTGTGGTCGGAATATTCGTGAGAGTCGGAATGGCTGGAGGTCTGACATCACAGCTCATCAGTGGTCCAGTAGGAACACATCCAGGTATGCAGGAAACATTTCCGTAAGTTCCTGACGTACTGAAAATACTAGCCGGTATGTAACATCCAGTAGGCGCTGGAAACATGGTATCAAAGTCAACGTTAGAGCTGGGCCCTGGTGGTGTGGTCTGAATACTCACGTCACTTGAAAGGGCTGGAGGCCTAACATCACAGCTCATTAATGGTCTAATAGCAGCACTGACGGGCCCGTAGAGTGATGTTATCGACTGTCTAACTGTGCTAGGTCTCGGGCTTTCGTTAAACATAGGAAACATGGTGTCATCAATGGTGGGTTCTATTGGTCTGGTGTGACACTCCGAAGGCCCTGAAGGCATGGTACAGGGTGGGCTTGACACGTGGGACCGTGGGGCCTCATCCATCGTTTCCATAGTAGGCCTGGAAACACAGCTGGTTTCAACGTTCAGCCTGCTGTCAAAAATGCTCCCCCTCAGTTTTGTCTGGCAATAGACAGCCGAGGAGGAATTGGACTGGCCGCCGAATGGTAAGATAGAACTTTCCTGGCCAAGAAAAGTCGATGAGGAACATTCCTGGTCAGGGAAGAGGGAAAAATTATATGTCTGGGCGATAAAAGGGGACAAAGACTTTTTCTGCTCGGCAGAACGTTTCTGGTCGGCACACGAAGAAGGAAATCTCTGGTCGGAAAAAAAAGTCCGGCAGGCAGACGAGGAAGTAGATCTCTGTTCTGCAGATAAAGAAGGAGATCTCTGTTCGGCAGATAGTGAAAGAGATGTCTGGTCAGCAAATAAGGAAAAACATGTCTGGTTAGCAAATAAGGAAAAACATGTCTGACTGGCAGACGAGGAAGTAGATCTCTGGTCTGCTGATAAAGAAAGAGATCTCAGTTCGGCAGATAGTGAAACAGATGTCTGGTCAGCAAATAAGGAAAAACATGTCTGACTGGCAGACGAGGAAGTAGATCTCTGGTCTGCAGATAAAGAAGGAGATCTCTGCTCGGCAGATAGTGAAAGAGATTTCTGGTCAGCTAATGAGGAAGGAAATCTCTGGTTGGCACAAGACAAAGGATATGTCTGGTTGGCAGAAGATAAAGTTGAAGTCTGGTCAGCATATGACGAAGAAGATGTCTGGGCAAAAAATGGAGAAGTAAACCTCTGGTCGGTAGCAGATGAAAGAAATGTCTGGTCAGAAGATGAGGAAGGAAATCTCTGGTTGGCACATGGCGGAGGATAGGTCTGGGTGGCAGATGATGAAGCTGACGTCTGATCAGCAGACGACGAAGGAGATGTCTGGTCAAAAGATGGAGAGGGAGACCTCTGGTCGGCAGCGTGTGAAAGAGGTGTCTGATCGGCAGATGGCGAAGGAAATGTCTGCTCAACAAACGGCAAAGGAGATTTCTGGTCAGTAGATGGCGAAGTAGATGTCTCGTCCGCAGATGAGGAAGCAGATGTCTGGCCAACAGATGACGAAGCAGATGTCTGGTCAACAGATGGTGAAAGAGTCTGGTCAGCAGATGAAGAAGTAGATGTCTGTTCGGCAATCGCTGAAGAACATTTCTGAGAAAAAAGAAGCAATTGGCTTCAGAATTAGGTTGTCCGCCTGCAGGCAACTCGTCGACAGATGAGTAAGAGGAAACTGTCTGATCAGGAGATGGCGAAAAGACAACATTTCTGTGGCGCGGTAGCAGAGGAAATACTGGTTTCAGAATTAGATTCTCTACCTGTTATCGCGCCAAAGAACTGTTCCGCTTCGCCATCTTCTGAAAGGCGGAGGCTTAAAGCTAGAGGCAGGACAATTCTGGGAAAACAAAGCAAGACTGAAAACTTTTCAAATGCACGATGTTATTTTCGCAGGAGGAAAATTTTTTTGTAGTCCGAAGACAATTCGGGAAAAGCTTTTTATCAACCCTTGTGTCGTATTGCTCTTATCCTGGTCCTGGTTGTACTAAGGTGGGATAAGTCTATTCGCTGGATAAATCACTATCCAATATAGCGTAGTTTGTTTTGTCAATGTTAGTGTTTACCACCCTTTAAAAAAGCGGAACTTGGCCAAACCATGTAGATCGTAAAATAAATAATCCGATTTAATGCAAAGGTTGTTTTTTTTTGAAGGGAAGAAGAACGCTATTATTTGCTGTGTTTGTTTAATTATCTGACCATATAATTTCCTCCCTCTCTTATTAATTTTTTGGTTGGAAAGTCATTCATGATAGACAGAATTCAACTTTTCACAGTCTCCCGTACTTATTTTGAGCTATTTGTGCTTGTCGAATGCCCCTCTTTATTAATACCCTCCTGTTCTTTTACACCCCCAGAAAAGAATGTCAGCAAAGCCGACAGGAGGCGGCGTGGCCGCGTGGTTAGCGTGTCGGACTCGTAATCCAGCGGTTCCGGCTTCTAGTCCCGATCGGCCCACTACCTGGATTTGTTTTACGGTAGCCCCGAGTTCAAATTCTCGGCCTCACTTGCAAATAGCCAACTTGTTTGCCTCCGGCCAGTTGGGATCCTTAACAATGTTATGTTCAATTTGAATTATTCGTTTCAGTTGTTTGCTCGGCCTTGCTAGCCTTTGTGCTATAAACACTGCCCTGGGTAAATAAAGTTTGTATATTTTTACTATATACATTACACTCTGTTCATGTAGATAACAATGAACTCTAGTCTTTACGGTCGGTATTACGATGTTTGCAAATAATGGTTAGGTTTCTTCATTTGCGTGTTTAAAACACGAGCTAGATTCGAGGTTCGCAAATTTTTAAAGCTAAAAGTGAGATCAATCTTTCGCCAATACGAGTGAAATAGCCAGAAGCGTGCCCAGAGCGCAAACGGGTAGAACAAATCGAAACGACTCTCGCAACCTCATTGGTTTTTCTCGGTTGTCCTTACCCGGTTTCTCGCCCTCTGTCAGGAGAATTCTTCCCGGCTAGCATAGCGTGCTAGCGCCAAACAATTTTGAACAAGTGAGGCTGCATATTTTTAAAATAGGTACCCGATGTGCACATGTGTCTATCCGTTAAAATTGGACTTTAAAATGAGTATGGAAAAAGCAATTTTTCCGTGCATCCTGACAAAGTCAGCAATTCCTTCTAGTTCCTTTCCTGCGCCAAAAATTCTGTCTGATCTTTACAACCCTCGGAGTGAATGTTCATGGGAATGAATTTTCACAAAGCTAGTTTCTCTGGACTTCATGCCCAACACGAAAAGTTATCAGATCTTTACCAGCAGTACGAGGAATTTTTTGACGATATGAGCCAACCTTTTCGTGACCTAACTTTAGCAGCCACACTCAACAAGTTGTCCGAAGTCTCAAATGATTCGTCGCAGAAATATTAGACAAACCGCCACTGCACATCACAGAACAAAAGAACAGAAAAAAGTTTCCTTTTTTTGGGTACAACTACTATGCTTAGTAACATCAAAGAACTTTTACGGTTTCTCCTGCATAGTGTCTTCGCCGCAAGCGCGGGTTGGCCACAAAAATAAAACCCTCAGTTACAAAAACTAATATGAGTTTACTGGTTTTTCACCGTTGGGGCGAGTGAGTGGAGAAACATGCAGTGGGATTAACGGTTTTATAATTCTCAAAATGACGAGGACTTAAAATTGTTTAAAATGTCTTCGCCGCAAGCGCGGGTTGACCACAAAAACCCCCGGTTAAAAAAATGCTATGAGTTTATTGTTTTTTTCACCTTTAGGGCGAGTGAGTTGAGGAACATAACGGTCGACTTATAATTCTTGAAAATAACGGGTGATAATTTGATTTTACATTTAGGGTTAGTTTCAAAAGTTTGTGCGGTTGAAATCAGTCACAAATATCATTCAAAAAGTCGGTTAATAGTAAGAAGCTTAATTAGTACAAAACGTTTTCTGGTTGAAAAATGAAGTAAATTGAGTAACCTTTAAGCTTAGGTGTTTGTTGTCCAGGTTCTTTAAGCTGCCGCTAATCGGATAAACATGTGAAGTAACGTTGGCCTCAAAATACGCTCTTCGTATTGTCATATTCATACGCAAAAGTGTCTTTGCTGGTTGCTGTTTTGTTCCTTTGAATGTTTTGGCGCAAAAATTTGAAATAAGCGTCGGTTTTCGTGTCAGTTGCGTGCCTGTAAAATTCCTTTCTCCATCCCTGTTCTGGAAAGCTATATTTTCAGGGCAGGTTTCTTTGCCGAATAAGGAGGAAAAAAATACATTTTATTATTTTTCGTTTGGTTTCATGCTCAAGTCATTTGCGCTAGCATTTGCTTAACTTATATCTAGCGCACATCTTATTCGATCTTATCTATACTAGAAAAGAACTCTATCCATTTCAAAAAACCTGGGATGATACGAATGACTTACCTCTACATTTTTGGAGCTTTGTTTGTTGTCTTCTGATGATATTTCACTGTGAAAAAGAATGCATTTCTGTTAAATTGGTCGTCTTTTCAGGGCCGTTACTTTAACAGGCAAACCGAGGCAGCTGCCTCAATCTCTTTTTTCGTTTTGTAGTTTATAGTCATCATAAACACCCTAAATACCTAGATAGAGAATTGAATCACGCACATTGCCTCAATCATAATTTTTTCATCATGGACATTGTCTCAGTCCATAATTTTTTTTTTTGTGGCTAGGGCGCTGCTTTTTGGTTTGTTGTTGATTTTCATGGTTAAGTGCGCGAGGCTTTATTTTGATGTATCTTGCTGGCCTTTGCTTAGTTTTCCTTATTCGCCGCCCGATTCATTTCCACGATCATTGCCATCTGATCGCCAGTTAGCGTATCTCTAACTTGATCAATCCAAACTGCGTTTAACCCAAGACTGGGAAATACTCCACCTTTCAATAAAGACGTTTTTGCTGTCTCTTGTTGTGTTCTAGCGCGTGAGAGCATCAGGGTTTTTGTTATTAAAAATCAAATTTTAAAAGTCCGACGTACCTTGGTTTTACTTTTGTCATGGCCTTTTCGAAATCACTTGGAAAAAAATAATGAAATAACGCCAAGGCAACGAGGAAGCTGCACCAAGCGGTTACGAGCATTATTTTAACTTCTGTTAGGTAAGATTAAACTTTCGTTTGTTTCGTCACGAAACGTCGTTGTCACATTATGCATCGTGGCGCGATTTAAAAAGTCGCGCGCGCAGTTATTCACAGGGAGCATACAATCTTGTGAAATAGGATGGGAGTGAATAAAGGAATGAAAATAATGAATAGTTTACCTTTGTCTCCTGTTGACATGGAGGCAACTCTTTGCCCAAACATTTTGAACGCGATCCCAAAATTTGCTCGAACCTTAATTTTCGTAGCTTTCACGAACACCTAAAATATTTCTGGAATTTTTATTGTGTTATAACCAATCACAACCGAAATCTTCAACCACGGAAACCACAGAAAACGGATGCCTTCCATAAACAAGAGAAATCTGGAGGTACAACAACAACTTCTCACCACTGACATTAACATTTAGGGAAGGCTAACGTTCTTGTGGCTGCTTTCCAGCTATAAATAGAGCATCTGAACCAGGCTATACCAAAACAAGCTTAATTGTCATAAATCGGCCTAAAAACCTCTCGGGAACCAAGGAAACACACACCTGAAGCACCTGTAGCAAGGTGCGTGGGTTTGTCTTTATTCATAAAACTACTTGGGAGTTTAGGTAACTTTGTTATACCTCCCAAGTCAGAAACGTTTTCCGATTGAAGGAGAACGTGTCATCCGTCGTGGCTCAAGTTTTCCCCACATCGCAGAATTTGGTCATTTCACGTTGTTGTTTTGCAGAGAACGGCACAGAAATTTACCAAGAGTTATACGCACTCGCACAGCCATTGTTCTGCTCATTAAATTTTTTGTTTAGTGACGCTGCCGTCAGTGAAGTTTTCTCAAACTCCTTACTGTATGTACAGGGACGCTCATTTGCGATCTTTGGCACTTGTGAAATACTAAATAAAATCGGGAAGCTGATCCTTTGGAATTCTTACGGCAGAGAAAGGAAATAAAGACACAAATCAATAAAAAAGGGAAAACTATCCTGGCCCTATTGATTTTTCCATCTTCTACTGGTGCGAACGCAGCTCAATTGTGATGTCAAATCGAAAGGAGGAACTTCTAGGGTGGGTAACTCCATACATGAGTCTTAACGTGAAATCAGAGCGGGAATGGCATCTGTTTGCATAAACCTGTGAGCCCCAGCCTTCAGTTCTCAGACGGTCCTCGGACACTGTTTATTCTCGAACCGTCAGAGAATCATGCTAAAAATCTCTTATACAAACTAAGGGAACTACGCCACACTTTCCGCTTTACCAGTCCAGCGCGAAGTTCAAAATTGCGCAATGATTATCTAATACCCATACAGCCATGCGCGCGATAATAGAAACCAAAATGGCGGATTGGGGTGAGTTTAGTTTCACATGAAGCACGATGAACATAATTTAGCCGTTCACTTATTCTCTTTAAATCTGTTTCAAACGTTACAGATGACGAGGACTTTGAGCCGCAGGAATTTTCTGTTAACAAATCAGACAAATGGGAAGGTGAAGACGAGGACGACAACGATGTTAAGGCAAGAGAAAAATTCTTATCTTCGTATTTTATAAAACGTAGAATTTCCTTTTGAATTCTTTGTTACCAAGAGATCAACAAGGGTGGGACAGGATTGACTCAAAACACGTATCGTTTTTAGGAAAACTGGGACGACGAAGATGAAGACACGGAAAAGAAACCGGCGCCATCACAAAATGAAACAGGCAAGTGATCAGTTTCTGATAAGCTTAAATATTCCTTAATAATAAGCTTCTCTCTAGAGAGCGTCTTTCCTACACGTGCATTTGTGATTTTACTTTCTGGATAATTTCACCTTCAGACATCAAGGAAAACAATTCTTAAGTCATTGTGAATAAAATCTAGCGCGAATATAATTTGGCTATATATTTTTCTCGTTTTGCCGCTCTCGGCTGTTTAAAATCAATGAGTCATTGATTTGAGGCACTTACGTCTCAAGGATAGCATGACAAGTTAAGTTTATTTAAATCGCCTCAATTTCAATTCTTCTCGGAAAAACTCTGTTTTAAATCAAAGGTTTCGAGTTAAGATGGTCATGAACTTTAGGTGAAGAATACTTATAATAATAAGCTTATAACGTTTAAATAATTAAATAAATAAATTGATAATTAAGCCAAACATACACACATACACATGTTTACAAATTGACGAGATCGCTTATTTAAAATTAAATTGAAATAGTAGAATTTTTAGTCAGGTATGTAATCATAGTTACTGTGGTTGTAGTAAGGTATTTGAATGACATTTTTAAAGCAATTCAGAGTAAAAATTAATGAAATCCCATCAAGTGTCCCTACAGACACTTTTCCAATGTAGACACCCCTTATTTCAGACAGTTTCTTATGTCCCAACAAAATTCTCACTTATTTTCGTCAAAAGAAAGGTCTTAAAAGAGACATCATTGTGGTACCCTCCATAATACAGACACCTCTCTAATATGGGCGCTTTGCTCTGTCCTTTCTGTGTCCATAGTAGAGAGGTTTGTATCTGGACAGTTCATAATGAAGGTTTTCTTTCCAGAGTAGGCTAGCTGCAGGTATTCTATTGGGAATGTAAACATTTGGTTAAAAAATCTGGAATAACTTTATTAAAAGAAAAAAAAAAAATGAAAATTAGCACTCATTGGCTTTTTAGAGCGCTGATATGTACACTTTGTGTCTTCTATGAGATTTATAATGATTTATTTTACCAACCATGCAGAAGCTGCTCCTCCAGCTAAAGTAAAGAAAAGAAAAACATTAAAGCAAGCCCTACAAGAAAAGGAGGAAAAGGCTAAAGATCAAGCTCTTAGAAGATTGGAGGAAGCTAAATCTGTGAAAGAGGTAATAAACTGATATATTGTAGCCACAGCATATCCAGCAGCTCTTTCTGAGTCACACGTGTGCGATATTTATCGCAGGAGTGCCAGGATTTGCGAAGACCTGACCATGCATATTTGAAGCCATCTGAAGATTTCTGAGGACATTTCATAGATTTCCAAAGGTGTTTTGAATATTTCTCAGTCCTAGTTCCAAGGATTTGTCTTTATATAAATATAAAAAGCTGGTGCTAGTACCTACCCATAGAAAGGATTACTGTTTCATACAGCTTGTACAATTATTGTTACAGACTGGTTTCTTTTTTAAGGATTCCAGTGATATGATAGTATGATGTTTTCTGACAAGTTGTTTTAGGAACATAGTGAAATAGACCTTCTGCAGAACAAGACAAAAAGATTTTCTAAACTATTTGTCTTTCTTTCTTATAGGAGGAACCAACAGAAGAAGACAAACTAGCAGAAAAGCTTAAAAGACAGAAGTGAGTGATTTCATACTGTACAGTTTCATTTCTATTTTTTGTTTGGAAATTATGGTGTATCAATGGTTGCCTTGAATCCTGTACCATTCTAGCTAACTAGAAAGCAAAGCTCTCTTAATACCAAAATGTAGGAAGATATTTAGGTGTAATCGAGATGATAACGAAAGGTCATTGGTGAAGAGAAACAGAAAAAATGTTGTTGACCTAGATTCATTTTAATTATGAAAAATGTCATATGAAGCTAGATATCAATTCAAATTTGAAGAGTGGATTATAATAAAATAGAGTCAAAGATTGAAATCAAGAAGCCATTAATTAATTGGCTACATTGCTACAGTTGAACCTCGACTATCCGGACCTCGATTATCCAGACTATTCAATTATCCAGACTTTTTTCTCTGGTCCCAATTTTTTCATGAATATTAATTAGTTGTGATCTTGAAAACTCAAAGTTGCAAAAAGCCCAATAATCCTTTCAAAAGACTGTTGAAACAGTGTATTATCCTGTGTGCTTTTCAAAATTCACAAGTGCGACGACACAAAGAAGTATTCTGATGCATTCAGCTGATATCTGATTGGCTCAATTGTGTTGTTACCAAGGGAATTTCATGCTTGATTAGTTCCTTTCACGTGGGTTATGTAAACACGAACGATCGATCGTAAACTCAAATCAAAAAACATGTCTACGAAGCGAAAGCAAGCCATTCTATCGACTAAAGATAAGCAGATAATTATTTCACGTTTGGATAAAGGAGAGAAAGGAGCAAATTTAGCTCAAGTATTTGGCATCAGCAAGCAGCAGATCACCGACATACGGAAGAACAAAGACAAGATGCTAAAATTTGCTGACAGCATCGAGACAAGCGAAGGATTAAAATGAAAGTCCCTGATCAAGCTAGAAGTCTTTGAAGCAAACAAACATGCTTGAACATTTTAGACCTTTGTGAATACCTGAACTGAAAGTTTTTACTTCTAAATACATACAGGCTGTTTAGATTTCACAATTATAATGATGTTTTCTTTGCTGTATACCTTTTGTTTACATTTCTATCTCATTAATAAACATGTTTTCGATTATCCGGACTCTCGATTATTCGGACTATTCACCGAGGTCCCTACAAGTCCAGATAATCGAGGTTCGACTGTAGTGGGGGAATACTTGAACCTGATAGTTTTCATGTTGTTTTTGGCAACAACGATCATTGATCAGCATGTCATCACCTCCAACGATCAATGGTTGAAATCAAAACAGTGATGATTGTTTGTACCTGTGTTTTCAGATTGGTAGAGGAGTCAGACTTGGAAATAGCAAAACAGGCCTTTGGTGAGTTGACAGTTAATTTATGCTTAAGGATCAAGCAGAGAGAGACATAAACTGGGGTGTCATGTTGTCTTGCTGGACATTTACTCTGACAATTTACGGAACATCCTAGCAGTATAGGAGATATTGCACATGTAAATTGCCTAGTCCTCCCCAAGTCTCCTGTATCTAAGTGGTTAGAGCATCCAAGCACCTCCTGCAGGAGGTCAGAGATTTGATTCTTATTTGGAACCCAGAAGTTTTTCTTTGCCCCATGCTCATGATAAGCTACAATAAGAAATTACTCAGTAAGTATGCAAAAAATACAGTATGACTGAGCCAAACATTTACCATCACGGGTTCTAATAACTATGTTCCTTGATATTCTTGGAACTAATGCAACTGAAATGAGATATCCAAGAGGCTGATATATTTTACATTTGCCATTTACATGACTGAGTTCTCACATCTACAGGGTCTGTTCTTGGTAAAAATAATTAATATCACATTACTGTCAGTGAGGCCTGTCTGCCAATGTAGTGGTCGTGTTTACCAAAGTTGCATGACAGTTTTCCCTTCATTGACATTGTTGTATTCATTTACGTTTATTCATATATGTTTGTACTCTACATAGGCAACATGAGATTTATGTCACTTTAAAGTATTATCATTATTGCAGAAGTTTTATCTTTTTTTTCCTCAAATCTTTCAGGTATAAAGGATGATGTAGGATCCAAAAGCATAGATGAAATGAATCCCAACACAAAAGAAGAATTTGTGGAACTGAGTCAATTAATTGTAGGAAAATTATCCAATTATGAGGTAACAGTCATACATTGTGAAGTAATATATCAAATATGAGAGACTGTACTGTTTGATCAGATTTCTCAACACCAAGAAGAGAGTCTAAAACACATTTTGCAAGGCAGTGGTTAATAATTATCATGAGAAGCCCAAAGTTTTCTAACCCTCAAATCCTGGGTGCCCAGCACTTTTCCCAGCTGTCCAAAGGCTTAGTTGCCTGTGGCACCTGGGCGCTTCTAGAGCGCAACCCTGTTTTGGTTCCTGAATTTCCTTTTGGCATTTGTTTTCCACTCATGGTCTGGGAGAATTGAAAAATGCAATTGGTTGCTTGAGTGGTTTTAAGAATGCTTACTGTTTGGAATACATTCATCTTGCTTCTTTTTTTTCAGTCAAGTGCAGATTATGTTCCCTTCTTGGAAATGCTTTTTAGAGATTTATGTGCAGGCTGTAAGTAATTCTTTGAAATTGCATGCTCCTTGTGGAACACGTAACTAATTATTCTTTCATGCATCATTTCACTCTCAATAGACTATGACAAAAAGAGGGGCTGCTTACTTGGCCATGCAATTAGGTTTAAAAACTTGTCATGTATTCACCATTCTGACATAGTCTAAACAATTATAGGGAACCATCTCCATATCTTCTAACTAAATAAATGTCATAATTTTTTTCTAGTGGAAGCTGAAGATGTTAAACGTTTAGGTAGTGCAATAAATATCTTATCAACAGAAAAATTAAAAGCACAAAAGGTGAGTCATACTGTGTTGGGAGAAAGAGCAAATTGATTAACCAGTTGTAAGGATTCAAGTTCAGCCCTTCATGACACAGCAAAGAGCTGAAGGGCTAAATCTTGAAATGCTTGCTTTACAAAGAGTTTCATTAGTGTTTTCAGTAGGAGGGTAACTTGTTTTCACAGTCGGGCAAAACTACACTACTTGAACTGAACTTATTTATAAGAAAAACTCCCCACTAGATGGTGAAACCAGGCAGGCAAAGTCATCCTTGCAGCCTGTCAATTTGCCTGGTGCACGGCCCTTAATGAATCCCATGGCTTTACCAACTTGCTGCCATGGTAAATTTACCTTTACCAACTTCAAGATAAACTGCTTAGTGTTCATGTGCTGTTTCATCAGACCATATCAGACTAAACAAATCAGACTGGCAGACATTAAGTTGATAATTGACCTACATTTTGTTCACACTGCTATTCATGTTCGTGTCATTTAATATGTAACATGATTCAAGTGAGATTAATATCAGGTCTTAAGTTATTTGGTACTCTTTTTTCAGGCAAAGAAAGGTAAAAAGACTGGTAAGAAAGCCACGCTTTCAGGAACTAGTGCCAAAGCTGGTAGAAAAGAGGACTTGGATGCATTTGGTACAGGAAATTATGATTATGGAGATGAATTTGATGACTTTATGTGAAATGATTTAACAAATCAAGTTCACAGACTCTGAAGAATATGGAACTCACATGGCAGTACTCAAATGCTGTCAATGCTGACCTGGATCGTGTTGTTTTCTCTTACTCTTGTCAGCATCTCTGTTGTGTAATTAACAATTTAGGTGCTGATGCAGTATGCTTAAAAATACAACACAAGTTGAGCATATTTATTAAGTAATTAAAAATAATGAAGATATGGGATATTTCTAAGTCCCTCTCTACCACTGATCCGTCTGCTGACCAGTACACAATATAATTTGTTTAAAAGCTCTGTATTTATCTAGTAGTGTTTCACATGAGATAACATGATCTACAAGAAGACTTGTTAAATTCAACTTTTTCTTAATGACAGGTAGCTTAGTACTTTTCTTTCTTAAGCCAGCACATGGGTGTAGTCTTTTACATAGTTTGTCTCATTATAAGGCAGACATCTCTGTAAGGCTAGATTGATCTGCATACCGTAAATATATGTGAAGACCAGTTTTGCTTTTGTGACAGAATTGAAGAGATTAATGTTGGCAGTTCATAGTGTTATCTACCCTGCGAGCACAGTCTCCTTTGATCTTCCTAGAAAAATCAGGAAGAGAAAGGAGTCTCCTTCTTCCCAATTTTTCGAGGAAGATCAAGGAGACTCTGCTTTCAGAACATTAGTTATCTAGCAACACAACCATTATTGGCTTGTCACACAATGCTTCTCCTTACCATTTGAAAGAGCATTGCGTAGAATCCAATACTGGCTAACCCAGGACAAAATTCATATTTCCTGTTCTCTGACATCCATAGATGTAAATTTGGTATTAAGTAAGCAGTGCATGTACCAAGTTGTGTACTTTGTTACAAAACAAAAGACAATCATAAAATAATAATAAGTAACAAGTGAAAATTGGCAAATTTATTCAATGCTCTAGACTACCAGGAGTTTTTGTAGGGCATTTTAAATGCCTGCATAACCCAACTGAATTGAGGAAAGTATATTTTAAAGGCCAAGTAAATGCATTTGAAGTCTCTCTGTATTAGGTATACTGTTCCAAGCTGTCAGATTGTAAGCCAGGCTTTTGGATAATCTTCAACAAAATAGCATCCCTTAAAACAATCTTGCAAGGTGGTTAGCAGTTATTTACAAGGTAAAAAGGGAAACAGGCTTAGCAACCAAGAACGTTCTGTTTTTCAAGCTCAAGGATTTACCCATTCATTTCTATCTGTGAACTTGCAACAAGCTATCTATCATGTATTTCTCATGTCAAGGTGACCTTGTAAGTTTCATGTCCATAATATATGAGCTTTGTTTTACCACTTATTTAAAAGCTGTATTCTGAGCGAGCTTCTGATATCTCTTGCTCACCTTTTGGTCCGTTGATTCGGTCTGCAGTGAAATACTCCACTGTAATCAGGTTACTTATCTGAACTGTTTTATTTTCATCTGTTTATTGAACAAGTGCTTCTTTTACTGATTACCCTCACTTTTCCACAACTGTTTAAAACTTCAAAAGCAATATAGTTTTCTAACAAATTATTAAAGCAAAAAGAACTTCACTGAATATTACTTGTACTTCATTGAGATGATATGTTAACGAATGCATAAGGCATTTTGAACTAAACTTATGTGATTGGGGTTTCCCATCAATCCCCAATCACTCATCCCAGTCTGTAAAATTAAATACCCAGGGGTTTATGGGGCGCCAAATGTATTTTTATCATTTAGAGTGGTTATTTGTATATAACCAAAACAAGTATGGTTATATGTAAATAACCACATTGCAGTTTGGTTATTTATAATAACCAAAACATGAATGCTGTTATTTGTAAATAACCAAAATTGCAAAGTGGTTATTTGATAAATAACCAAAACTGAAAATTGGTTACTTGTAAATAACCAAAATTGCAAAGTGGTTATTTACTAACTAACCAAAACTGAAAATTGGTTATTTGTAAATAACCAAAATTGCAAAGTGTTTATTTGCTAAATAACCAAAATTGCGAAGGCGGTGGCCTCATGGTTAGTGCGCTCGTCTCCGGATTGAGCGGTCCGGGTTCGAGCCCTGGCCGGGGACATAGTGTTGTGTTCTTGGGCGAGACACTTTACTCTCACAGTGCCTCTCTCCACCCAGGTGTATAAATGGGTACCGGCAAACTTAATGCTGGGGGTAACCCTGCGATGGACTAGCATCCCATCCAGGGGGGAGTAGAAATACTCCTAGTCGCTTCGTGCTACAGAAACTGGGATAAGCTCCGGCCTGATGGGCCACTTGGCTCGTAAGCAGACTTTACCTATTTGCTTAATAACCAAAACTGAAAATTGGTTATTTGTAAATAACCAAAATTGCAAAGTGGTTATTTGCTAAATAACCAAATTGAAAATGGGTTATTTATAAGTAACAAAAATTGAAAATTTATAATTAAAATTGTAGGGCATGCAGTACTTCCAGGAACACCGGAATACGGAACACCGGAACATCCCGGAACATCACGGAACATTCCGGAACACCCAAAAAACCCGGAACACCCCCCCCCCCCCAAAAAAAAACCCGGAACACCCCCCTCAAAAAAACTGGAACACTTCCCAAAATACCAAGAAGAGCGGAAAATCTCTAAAACCAGATTGCACAAATATGTTAACATTAAAAAAATTAAATACATCACGCGCGCGTGAGCTTTTCTAAACTACATCCACTGTTTGCACATAAAATAATTTCACCATCACAATCTCGAAAACATTTACAAGCGCCACGCACACAGTCACATATTTTTTACCGGCTTCCCGCAGTCTATCCTCTCTTACAGGAACTAATTCCAAGTGTAAGCAGAATATAGATATATTTTCCTTTTGCTTTGAAGCGTTAAAAATGCAAGATACTCATTAATATAAGAAATTCAGTCATCTTCCTGCTGTTCTTGGAAAACCCATTTTGCTTTAAAACGCGTTAACACTGTGGAATGTACAATACAAAAGATAGTCATAAACATTTAGATTAGTTAACAGGCGTATTATCTGACAACTTCATTAAACCGAGAAGGCACTCAGGGTTGTGTCTGCCATCTCTACAATTCTTCTCATCGAGCCAATACAATAGCATCATCTGCGATGCTGCAACCCCTGCGACACCGGTACAGTGCTCTACCTACTGAGCTGGGAAGCCAACTGGGAGCTGATCATTTTGCTGGTTCGTAATATGCCCTTAGGTGATGAAAATGTTTGTGACTACATTAATTTCATATAGTTGAAATGCGGATTAAATGTGGAATAAACACCAAATCCAGTGAACAAAGCAGACACTATACTGTAAATACTTATACAATCCAAGCAGATTGACAGCAAGTTTTAGATGTGTACATGTGTAGTTTTTTTTAAATACAGCCATGTTATGCATGCCTCCTCGGGAATCGGATGCACATTATCATCTTCAGGTTGCGTGCATTCAAGCAGCTGAGCCGTCATTTGTGCCGTGTTCGTTGGTCATCCCCGACGGATTGCCTCTCACAGAGTGCCACAAAAAGTACATTACAAAAGAGTTCGGTCTGAGAGCCTGTTATATTTAATTCATGTCATTAATCGATTTTTTTCATGTTTCTGTGCTTTGTTTGACCGGTTTATACAGCTGTTGAAGTTCAATTTTATATCTGTTTCCACTTTATTATTCTTTGTTTTAGATATGTTTTGCATGGTAATAAGTCAAAAATGAAAAATAAAAGTTAACTAATGATGAAAATGAATTCGAACATATCTTGCAAATCTTTTCGTGTAACACCTGTACGCTGTAACTAATTTGCTTGACATCGTTTCCATTAAACACTAACAAGTTTAGAAACATTTTTGTATAATCATCTTAGGATCAACTCATGATGTTAAAGTGGCTTCCTCTTTCGATAGTGCTTGACGTTTTAAGTTGTACTGAAAAGATGTTTAAGTTGCCAAGAGAGGGTTGTTTCATTGAAGAAACCAACGAAAGGTAGAGCAATTGTAAATCAGAGCCTCGTGTCTTGGGTCTTTTAAATTGTTCCTATTCATGGTTCTTATTTTCATATTACTTCGCGTCCTCTTTCATTTTTTAATTTTTATTTTATTTTTGTTTTAGATTTTGCACTTTTCCTGGTTTTCTAAGGTGTTCCGGATTTTTTGGGGAGTGTTCTGGGTCTTAAGTGGTGTCCCAGGGTTTTTTGGGTGTTCCGGAATGTTTCGTGATGTTCCGGGATGTTCCGGGATGTTCCGTGATGTTCCGGGATGTTCCGGTGTTCCGGAATGTTTCGTGATGATCTGGGATGTTCCGGTGTTTCGGAATGTTCCGTGATGTTCCGGGATGTTCCGGTGTTCCGGAATGTTCCGTGATGTTCCGGGATGTTCCGGAATGTTCCAGTGTTCCGGAATGTTCCATGATGTTCCGGGATGTTCCGGTGCTCCAGTGTTCCGTTTTCCGTTGTTCCTGGAAGTACTAACCAATTTTCAATTTCGGTTATTTACAAATAACCAATTTGTAATTTGCGGACACTGGAAAAAATCAAGTTTTGCCTATTTATAAACAACCAATTTTCATAACCATTTTTCTTAAATATAAATAACCACTGTTTCAATATTGGTCATTTATAAATAACCAATTTTCAAGTTTGGTTATTAATTTTCAATTTCTGTTATTTATACATAACCCATTTCCAATTTTGGTTATTTAGCAAATAACCACTTTGCAATTTTGGTTATTTACAAATAACAGCATTCATGTTTTGGTTATTTAGCAAATAACCACTTTGCAATTTTGGTTATTTACAAATAACCAATTTTCAGCTTTGGTTATTTAGCAAATAGCCACTTTGCAATTTTGGTTATTTACAAATAACAACATTCATGTTTGGTTATTTGTTAAGTAACCAATGTCTTGTTTTGGTTATTAAAAATAACCAAACTGCAATGTGGTTATTTACATATAACCATACTTGTTTTGGTTATATACAAATAACCACTCTAAATAATAAAAATACATTTGGCACCGCATAAGGGGTTGATTCCCTTTCCAGCCTCTTAGAGATTTTCTCCCCCTTCCTCATTTACCAGGGTTGCCACAGGCCCGGAGGGGGGGGGAGGGGTACTTCCAGAAAAGTTGGTTGGGGGTGTGCCGCCCACTTCCCAAAACTCTTACCCTATTTATAACCAAAATCTGCGTTTTTTGCTACCCTATTTATGACCTGTCTAAAAGTTCGCTAGCCTATTTATGACCGTTGCAGCTGACACAGTTGCCCCAAACAAAAGTTATGAAGGGCGAAGGCCTAATCAACGGTAGCGAAAAACGCATTTGTCGGTTGAGCTTTGAATTTTAGAGTCCGCATGTTATTGAAAGGCGCAGTAAAGTAATTTGAAATGTATTTGCAAATTACTAGAGGAATAAAATGTCACCTTTGTAAGGTGAGGTTGTTAGTGACATTTTAGATTGTTTATTTCACTCTCCCCAATCTCTCTTTCCCGCCCACGCTACGTTGATGATGCGCCGGTTGATCGATGGCCGATCGTATTTGTAAAACTTACATATAATAAACCTTCCACGGCATTTACCTGTAGAGTATCGCCATTTAACCCTCTTTACTAAACATTTGCGTGGTTAAAGAGCCATTGAGTCTAAATGTATTTGTTCGATTACGCGCGTAGATCAGAAGTGTTGTTGCACCCGCATATAAACGAAGTCAAACAAAGTCCGTTGATCGATCGATAACCGACTGTATTTGAAACCTTAATAAACCTACCACGACTTTTACCTAAAAATATCTTAAGTCTCAAAAAATGTTTGTTGGAAGTCAATGTGTGTTGAAAATGGAACAAAAATGGTGACAATTTGTGTACTTTATTTTTATCTTAGCATTTCTACTGCCAAGCTATGAGTCCCGTACAGCTAACGAAGAATACAATTAAGTCATAAGTCCTAAACCAGAATTCTCCATCTCGACCAGGACGATGAATTTGCAAGTTGGTTATTCGTAAACAACAAATGGTATTTTCAAAAAAACCTATCCAACAATACCACGAGCCACATTGCAATACCAGGTAGATACTTTAAACATATTTCCAAAAAACTTAGTTGCATGCCAGAGCTGGAACACTGCATGGTATATTTGCGTCTTTTTATGATCCGTTATGATTTGCAATCAATGAGACAAAGTTAATTCAAGCTCAACGAAGATTTCTATGTCTTTTTTGCATGTACCATATTCATGGGATTTTCAGGCGATTTCATCCAATCTTTTTTAAGTAACTGTTTCAGTTGTGATAATCGCATGTTGGGGTTTTCTTGTTTTAGCCTTGGAAGTTCACGTTCCTCAAAAGCGCTGTAGGCAGCTTTCATCCTCTTTTCTGGGTGTCTGTCCACCGGTGTGCCGCCAACATTCAACACGGCTATAGCATCTTCCACAGAGCGGGCTTCCACAGCTCCTTCAGCCGCCATCAGTGCTGCCATCTGTTGATTTGGGTTTTCTTCAAGAGGTTCGGCAGTCTCCTCCTCTTTCTTTTGAGTTTTAGCTGCAGCTAAAGCAGCGGCCGCGGCTTTCCTTTCACGTTCCGCTTGAATCTCTGCTACTGTCTTCTTTGCACGAACACTGCCACTTTGCTTTGGTAATTCACTTTCCTCTGCCTTAAGAGCTTCTTGGTTAGCGGCCTTGCGCTCTGCTGCTTCAAGGCGTTTGCGGTCTTTATCATCCTAGGGTTGAAAATCATAACATTAAGTAACTTCACGTGAATACTGAAAATCACAAACAAAAATAAGATATTTAATTATAAATATGTCCAAGGCTTTGTTATTGAAGACTATTTAAGCAATAGAGCACTTTTTCCGTGTTTACATAGCCTCATCTAAACACGAGGAGGGTTGGGAGAATTCGAGATAGTTATGCAAACCCTCGACTACGTCTCGTGTTTGCATAACTTTCGAGAATTCTCCCAGCCCCCGAGTGTTTAGATGAGGCTATGTAAACATGGAAAAAGTGCTCTGTTGCTTTTATAAAATAATTCTCAAAAATACGCGCGAATATGAAACGTCACAAGCGTTTTTACATACTCTCACCTAAACACACCTATCGACCAATGAGAGCGCGCGCAGTAGCTCAGTTATTTTATAAATTAGCGTAACGGTAAAATTTAGGATTAATTTCATTAGTAAGACAGTGAACTTTTCCATTAGGCTTACACAACTTTGTAAAGGGTTAATAAACTGATGGCAGGATTAAGTTTAAGCAGGTAATTTTTATTTCAGAATGTTGACAGAACAAGTTAAAAAGGATCTATTTTCTGAAACAACACATTTTCCAAAACTCAGAATTTAGTCATTTCATGTTCTTGTTTTGAAGACCACCACAAAAGCAAGATGGTGTTTTCAGGGTAATGTTTTGAATATTTGACACATTTCTTTTGGTTGAATTAATGGAAAATTACATCTGACAAGGTTTTTGGCAATCGAAAAGGTAAAATTGGCGATCTTCTGGATTTTGAGTTTTTTAGGTTGGTATCTCTATAGTAACACTGGGGTCAAGCAAGGTTGTTTGATGGTACCGTTTTTGTTTCTACTTGCAATTGACTGGATCATGAAGGAAACAACAAGAGAACAGCGAAATGGGATCCAATGGAAATTGGGGGAACAACTCGAGGATTTGGAGTTTGCAGACGACATCTCTCTGGTGTCAAGTAACAACCAACAAATGCAGGACAAAACAGCACAGTTAACAGCTAATTCCATCAAGCTAGGCCTGCGTCCTAATGTGAGCAAGACCAAGGTTATGAAAGTCAACTGTACAAACAGCAGACCAGTCAAAACGAGGGATACCATCTTGGAGGAGGTAACATCTTTTGTCTCTCTAGGCAGTGTAGTCAGCATTGACGGGGGTTCCGATGAAGCCATCAAGGTCAGGATAAACAAAGCCAGAGTAGCTTTCAACATGTTGAGGAAAGTGTGGTCCTTCCAAGTCATCCTAAGGAGAACCAAATTTAGAATTTTTAACACCAATGTGAAAGCAATCCTCCTCTATGGTTCAGAAACTTGGAGATCAACTAAGTGAATGACCCAGAAATTACAGTCCTTCATCAACAAGTGCCTCAGACGAATTTTAAAAATCAGTTGGACAGACAGAGATGCTGTGGGAAAGAGCAGGCGAGGAACCAATCGAGAATCAGATATTAAGGAGAAAGTGGAGGTGGATAGGTCACACTTTAAGGAAACTGGCTGACAGCTTCACCAGGCAGGTGCTATGCTGGAACCTTCAGGGCAAGAGGAAGAGGGGTCGCCCAAGGAACTCCTGGAGAAGGGATGTGGAGTCTGAAATGAGGAAGTGGGCCACACCTGGAACACGGTAGGAAGGCTTGCCCAGGACAGAAGCCGATGGAGAACTGAACTGGTCAATGGCCTATGCTCCAGCTGGAGCTAAGGGGCAAATCATCATCATCATCATCTTTATAGTAAGAAACACATCCACCCACTAATACAGACAATCCTCTCTTTGCAGAGTGGGACAAACAACCAACTTGTTTTGGTTTAATTTTTTTCCTCTGGATCTGGGAGATTTGATGACCCATACAGGAGACTGGGAGATTTGGTCTGCATCCAGGAGACACCTGGATAATCTGGGAGAATTGGCATAGATGCTTACAAAGTTTGTCAACACAAAAACTTGTACAAATGAGACTGAGACTGAGCATACCGTATTCCTCCAACTAGTGCCTCCCCTCAAATAAGTGCCCCTCCTATCAGCCAAAATTGAAAACAAGTGCCACCCCTCAAATAAGCGCCCCCTCCCCTCCCCCTGTTTTATGGAAGAGTATTGAGATAACACAGGATGTATAGTTTTGGTCATCTTCAATCACAAGCAAGTGATTATTGACTCATTCGAGCACTGCAAATTGACTGTTGTAACAGATGGTGGTGAAGATTTGCTCGATCATTGCCTAAAGCTCAACAAACCTTATGCAGCAGGTATAGACCAGCTTAAGAGGTTATATTATGCAGTTCTTCATGAGAGACAGGATCCTTCTGAGACTTCCGAGGGTCTGACACATACATATATTAACCCTGGTCATAATCCTGATCACGTCTGACCAAACTTTGGGAAAAATTAAATAAGCGCCCCCCTCAATTAAGCACCTCCCTCAACTAAGCAACCCCCTTCTTCTCCTAAATTTGAAATAAGCACCCCAGGTGCTAATTCAAGAATTTACAGTATAAAAAATCAAATGCTTCATCCAACAAGCAAATTTATTCAAGTGAGCTTCTTAGCATTCAGTCTGGATCATGTGTATTTAATATACCAGTTACTCGAGTATCAGTCAATATCAATAGCCAAGTATAGGTTGATATATTGACCAATATTCGATTGACATGTTGACTGACACTTGGTCAATATGTCGATCAACATTCTGCTGATATGTTGGATGATATCAGTTGCCTCTTGACTGACACACATGTTGACCAAAGTTACCCACCAACACTTGGCCAATACTCTACTGATAGTTGGCAGACACTTAACAATCACTTGATTGGAGTCTTGTGCCATAACTATGTGAAAGGTGCAATTATTTATTACCTGTTCAGTGCTTGTTCAGAGTTCATGCTGCCTTGTCATATCACATTATAATTCAAAATAATGACCATTTAAGCAATAATATAAAGTGTTAGCTGTATCCTCACTCTATCCCAATTTGGGTGCAGGCAGGTTAGGAAGAGGAACTGACATTTCAGACTATTTCAGGAAAAATAACAGCTAACAAATGTACATACCACCAACATTTGGCCAATGTAACACAGTCAGTCTGCCAATATGCTGCTGATAGCTGATTGTAACACAGCAGGCAAGGTGTCAACCAACTGTCAACGGAAAGACTGACCAAATGCCAATTGATCGACAGTGACGACTGATTGTCTCCACTGAGAAATGATTGAAATGGTGAATGAGTACCAGTCAACATATCAATTGAGTATGGGCTGATATGTTGAATGACACTCGTCCCGACTGATACATGGCCAACAAGTGCCTTGAGTACACATGATCCATCAGTTCTGTGACAAATTATAAGCTTAAGCTCATCTGTCTAGGTGTGATTGACTGAAATTTTTCTCATTTCTACCAGCCATCAACGCCAGATTTGAATTTTAAATATAGCCAAATAGCAAAACCTTATATATTTACAAGTACTTGCTTAGACATCAAGTTCCTTAATAAGTGTACATTATATTAATCTTCCGTGTTTAATTCACAGCCATTACACTCCAACTCCCCGTTCAAAACTGACGTCTAACACTTCTTCTACAATGTGTATGAACCAAATTGGTATCAAATCTTCGCGTTTTAATTCAAAATGTTGCAATAAACGTCTAACTACACAAACCTTTCTTTGCTGTTTCCTCAAGACATGTTTATCGTTATCTTCCCATAATTTATCCTCTTCTTCCTTCTGTTTTTTCTCCCTCTCGGCTACTTTTACTGCTTCCCTTCGTGCACGGGTTTCTTCAGCTTTTGTGTTTACTCCTTTAAACTTTTTAGGCATCCTAAACTATAAAGACGTATTTTCTTTTCCAGTAAACCTTCCTCTTTTCATTTCTCTCAGCAGTTCACTGAACAACTTAGCAGCCTGGCCTTACGAGGCAAGATGGCGGTCCAAGGACCAAAATTCTCTCATCTAAAAGTGATTACTAGGGACAGGCTAGTGGAAATTCTGGAATCGGCAAGTTGATCATCAAATGAGTTTGTGTTTCAAATTTAGGTGGAAGGAGTTTTAATGGTTAAAAGCTGATACAACAACTTTAAATGTTGTTCCTCACACAGGATCCGGAGACGTTCGCATTGTTCATATTTTCCTGTTATTGTTAATTTTGACAGTAACTAACTCAGTTTGTTGCTAACATGGCATATATTCAAACGTATAACATATATTTGTGACAGCTGCAGATGGAACATTTGTGAGAATGTTTAGATAAATTAACCACAGAATTTTAGAAGAAACTTACACAAACTTTTTGATCATATGACTTAGTCTTCAGCAAAATGCAACTGTCGATGTCATCCGTCATGTATAATTAATCCCTGACTTTTTCTGTTCACGAAAAAAAAAAACTACTAACAGCAAAAATTCGTGATACTGTTTCTCATGACTTAACAAAAGTCTTCATATGATATCGAGAGGTCATTGGAAATTCTGAGATGGGTGGGACAGGGGGATGACGAACTTTTAATATTAGCATGGAATTTTCAGAGAGGGGGGGGGGGGGGGCGGAGAAGGGTGGAGGGTGGATATTTTCTAGAACAGCACAGCATCAACTTCCTTTTTGTGTTAGTTAATAATATTTTTATCTTATAATTCACCTGCAGGTTCCAGAAATTAAGGACCTTGTGATTGATCCTCAGCTTATGAAACCTTTGGACCATTTTACAGGAGCTTCATTCCTAAAGGTGACCACTAAAAGTTTGAATTATCATAATTCAGCCCAGGATAGCTGTCAATCCAACTGTGACTTAAAATCACCTGGAATACCAATGTAATAAAATATTACCCCCTAAAACTCTTCAACCTCTCAAAGCTGTAGGGAGGAAAGGGGGATGATAAGACTCCTTATATAGTACTCAGTGTATATATAATTTCCCCTAAAGAGTGAGCGATCACGAAACAGGCTTTTCGGGATGAAAGTGTAGTTTTTTCTATTTTCAATATATAATTTAAGAATATATAGATTAGACCGGGTTGATCAAAGCCCAATAACCAGCTTAACCCAGGATAAGCGAGAATTTTGATTTGAGTTTTGTAGCTTTGCGGTGAGGTTTTCTGTTTATATTGTTTGGCCTTCTGTTTTGAGTTTGAATAACCTCAAACTACACAAAACATAAGCAGTGAAAAACATTTTTATATGAGAACAATTTATACTTTGGTTAACCTTTAATCCTGGGTCAGCGTTAACTGGCTTCCAAAGTACATACCTCTTACTAACCAAGTTTGAGGTCTGTACTGCAAGTTACGGACCAAGGTTTTTCGCCTTCGATTTATGGCCCAAGTGCAAAGCACGGGGGTCATAAATTGAAGGGGAAAAAATGAGGATCCGTAACTTACAGTATGGACTGAGAAGACGAGGTTAGTAAGATATTTATTATATCTCTGCTGTGTGCCTGATGGGTTCAGAAACGATTTCTATTCATGCGGACTTGGAAAGGCTTCAAATTTCCAACGCACCTCGAAAGCAAAACAAGTCAGTTGTTAGCATGCTTTATTACACAATTTAGAGTATAGGAAAGTTTTAAACTTTCACTTGCTATGAAAGTTGAGAACACTTGGTGATAAATACAAAACAGTTTGGCAACAAAACCAACTTTAAATTTTAGTGGGCCGTACAGGAGAGTACAGCCCACTAAATTGACCAATCACAGTGCATGTACTAACACTAACACTAACACTAACTGAGAGATATAATAAAAGGTCCTGATTACCACAAGTTAAACTTGCTTGAGTCCACAATCCAATTTAGACCCTGTTCTTGGTCAGTGGTCAACTTTAAAAAAACCATGTGACCTTGATGAGCTCTAAATCTGAGCCCGCAATACAGTCATGTGATACTGGTCAGAGGATACCTTGTTTTGACAGGTGTCGATAAACCTTAACATGGATGTCCAATATTTAAGATGTATGCTGTAAACCAAGGCTGCATGACTTGGTACGTGTAGTATGGCCGCCGTCACTGGGCACACACGCCTGCGATCCATGTGGATGCCTCTAGCCATGTTGACCATGAAAAAAGAGTTCCATAGTTTTATATTTCTATGTATGCTTGTGATTCTGTTACTATAGTTACGGTGCTCCACTATAAACCCACTTGTAAAGAATTCTTCGTTGCTTAATGCATTATCATCATTTTTTGTCCCACTAATTCTCAGTTGTTGTTTTAAGTCCATCAATATTAATGAGTACCTCAAATAGTTTGTAACTAAACTTCATCATTTGTTTAGGGAGGTTTGTGCTGTTTTTGGCTAATTTCTCTAATCCATGAAACAAACTGTCTAAATGACTACAAATCTCTCAGAATGACCATCTGGAGTGACCCTCTACCAGTTCATAAGGTCATAACTCAGTTATATTTAATATCTTTTTCATACTAATGTGGGGTGTGTTTGGCAGGAGCATGGTGTTAATAAGATATTTAAATTGGAAAATGATCGTCTTGATGCTGGTGGTGACAAGTGAGTGAATACATAAGATTAAAAAAGCTAGACCTATTAAGTGTTTAATTAAAAGTAAATAGTGGTAATTTTGGTGAATGAATTTGTTTTGAGAATAAGCTAACATGTAAAATATATTATCATCTAGTGAAAAAGAGTCTGGTATACATTGTCAAAATCGGAATCCCAAGATATCTACAGTGTATCTTGTCTTAACCTGTGTAGTTTGTTCACTTTAGATAAACACTCCTTTTACAATTTTTTACCTGTGAGGGAGGTGGTGGCATTGGGTTAGTGGGGGAAGGGGAGGGTGGAAGAAACTTACACCATGTCTACAAGAGAAGATTTTAGGTTGGAACTTTTCAAGGGTTCTTTGGAGTTTGAACATTCCGGATGATTACCCTGCAATTTTGACTTGGGAGTCCTCCAGGCTTGGGTACAGGTGTGAATAGTTAGTTGTCAATGCTGGAAATTTGTCAAAAGTGACAACATATTGAGCATATCAGTTAAGTTAATAATAGTCAAACATTGCAAAATTTAGAATATATTTCTAATATGCAATCTTACATGCGAGGAAGATCATTCTCAATTTGATTAACCTATTGATTCCTGTGCCGGCCATAACTGGCCATGACGTCATCACCTTTGACTAAAAATTGGCATATGATTATCTCTACTGAAGTTCTGCCGAAGGAAGAGATCTTTCCAATGATACCCAGATCACTGTGATGGGGTCTAGTGGGCGGAGAGAGTGAATGGAGCCTGAAATATGCATGAAAATGTTCGGAAATTTGAGTGGAAAATTCGGAGCAAAATTTCCTTTGGGTACAGTTGGCTACTCCATGGTAAGTATTGCCCATCTCAATGATAATTTCTCTGGAATTTTTCAATGGGAAGCAAGCCCAGTAGAAGGTCAATCACTGCAGCAAAAAGATAAGAGAAGGAGAAAAAGGAAAGGCAAAAAAAAAAAAAAAAAGACAAAAAGCCTAAAAACTGGGTCACTTTCTCGTCCAAAAGAAATTTTGATTTCTGGGCATGCCCGAGCAAAAATGTCATAAAGCGTGATGCTAGTGGAAAGAAAGGCATTCCTTTTTGAGTAGATTGCAGCTAATTTGGCCCATATCCAGGCTGAAAAATGTCCAAAATGTCCGAAAAATGTGTTTTTGGCAAAAAGCTCCGGGAGTCAATAGGTTAAACATAATAACTTTAAACCAGTATCCTATTGAGTTTTTTCAGACTAACTCTGGTGAACCTTTATATCCATCAGGAGAATCTATTTGTTGAGGCCAGAGTTATTGTCAACCAAATTTGTGGCCGGTGGGTAGAGGTCAACTGTAACATTTAATTTCTTGGAAGGAATTTCATTTGTAAAAAGAGTACTTACAGTGTAGCAGAAACAATGATTACTGTCATTTAACCTTAAATTTATGACATGTATTCTAATCTGTCAATTTCAGTATATGTAATTCTGATGAATTCTTTTCTGTTCCTTGTCAGATCATATTAACAAAGACAAAATGAGTGGGAGAAGCAGGTCTTATAAAGTTGTATTTGTTCCAAAAAGGGTTTGTAGCATGTGGATTGTAATGATAATCATTGATGCACACTTTCTCTGTTTTATGTACATGTAACTGTTTGATTAGCAGAGCTAATGGTTGGCTTAGCTGCTATGATGTCAGACAAAAGCATTGAGAACAGGGCTCAGTTTAAGGCAGGCTTTGACATCTGACTGGGTTAATAATTTTAAATCTAAGCACTTGTCAAACCGCCCTTTGTTCCACCAGGAACGTGATGGCCTAACTAACTAAAAATGTTTGTCAAACTGTTTACCATTGTTAAATAATTTGTTTTTGCAGTTGTATTCCTGTGAGATGATTTTAGAGCAGGAGGGAGTCTATGGAGGTAATTAAACATGACCCTAACCCTAACTGTAAAGATGACATTAATATTAATTGTTATGCAATCAAATTACATCCAACTAGCCAAGGCCATAATTATGTTAAGGTTACCGTAAACCTTCGCGGGTGTCCTTAGTGAAAAAAATATTACCACACTGTCTTAAAGACAACCACTACAAATTATATATCAATGCAAAGGTTATAGAATGCTCTATTCGGTAAAAATTGTTTTGCCTCAATTTTTTTTAATCATAAGGCGAGCGCGACCTAAAAGCGTGAAACGACCGACGTTCCATTGAGCGAATTGATCGGGTATCAAACTCTACCGCATCAACAAAGCTACTGCATTATATCATTCACGAGGCATCAATCATCAAAACCGTGTGGGGGATTTGCGTTTTTCAAAATTGATCTCCTGCAATGGCCTTCGCGGTAAAACGTGTTGCTGTATTTTTGGACATCAAACTTGACAGAAATTTTCCAAAACAACCAATAGGAATATC
The DNA here is from genome assembly GCF_042242905.1 of Orbicella faveolata. Classification (NCBI taxonomy): domain Eukaryota; kingdom Metazoa; phylum Cnidaria; class Anthozoa; order Scleractinia; family Merulinidae; genus Orbicella; species Orbicella faveolata. The sequence goes on from NW_028301554.1 coordinate 13,356,093, forward strand.
GACAAACCCTCACACGGTTTTGATGATTGATGCCTCGTGAATGATATAATGCAGTAGCTTTGTTGATGCGGTCGAGTTTGATACCCGATAAAGTCGCTCAATGGAACGTTGGTCGTTTCGCGCTTTTAGGTCGCGCTCGCCTTATGATTAAAAAAAATTGAGGCAAAACAATTTTTATCAAATAGAGCATTCTATAACCTTTGCATTGATATATAATTTGTAGTGGTTGTCTCTAAGACAGCGTGGTAATATTTTTTTTCGCTAAGGACACCCGCGAAGGTTTACGGTAACCTTAAATTTTGCTTTTTTCATACATCTGTATAATTTATGCAAAGGTCTTACATTTTGTAATCCTTTAATGTTAGGAATTGTGTAACATTATATGATGCTGGTTCCTGTGGGGTTAAGTATTAGTGTTTAAACTCATCACAAATAGATGAGCTTGGGAACTGGTGCCTGAAAGGTTAGCAGGAAGCAGAAGCCATAAGCAGAAGGGGAGGTATCCATGGCAACCCTGGAAGCGGGAAACACCCCCAAAAGCAGCTGCTAACTGGCACCATCACCCTGAATGAATCAGTGGAAACAACTTACCTGACCCATAGTTACCTAGAAACCAGCAACCAAGAGGGAGGGACGGGAAGGGGCGAGAATCCACAAAGATTCGCCAAAATGCAGAGCAAATGATCCGCAATGATCAGCTGGCAGTACAGTACGTGCAATGCAATGTGACACAACAGCCCTGCAAATCTCCAGAGGGCCGCCCTGTAAGTCACGTACTGTAAAAGGGGAAACCGCTAACTGCATTGGTTTGAGTCTAACTTAGCCTAAATCATATTTAGCCACATTAAATTTACCTAACCAGTACTCATCCGTACAGTTGAGTGGGAGGAGGAACTACATCTTGAGTTAATTAAGCGTAAATGTAAATGGTTTGTATGTGTCTTGCCCAGGAACACATTGTCAATATGACCCAGGCCAACTAGGGCTCAAACCTGGTCTTTTCGACTTGAAGTCTAGCATCCAATCTATGGTACTGCTGTAGTACCTCCCACAGTTCGATAGGTAAATTATTATTTTTTTGGATTTCAGACATATCTTTTGATGAATTTCAACTGGAGTTTATTCCACTGGATGAAGATGTGTTGACTCTGGAGTTGCCAGGCTTTCTAAAAGATTATTTTTTGGTAAGTAAACTTGTCTATTAAATAAAAAGAAAATGGTGCTTATGTTAACATAAGTCATTAACCAAAAAAGTTCGGGAGAATTAGAGAGTTTTTGTAACCTAAGCTACAGGCAAGAATTTATGTCAAATGCCTCTGAGCTGAGTGCTAATAAAATTTTCTGCCAGTTGAAATTAAATCAATAGTTGTTGTAAAGGTCTTACAGCCTCAGTACTTGACTAACCGAAAATTTACCCGTTCCTTATAAGCAAATGGGATGTTATATTTCAGGATGGGGATCAAATGTCTCTGTCTTTTGTGGCTCGTTCTCTTGTGACTTTACAGCAGCTGTATGGTACAATCCCAAGGGTATATGGATTAGGAAACTGTGCCAAGGTATATTACATAATATTATAAGTATTCTCTAAATTCCAAGATATTAAAGAACAAAATACATTACATTATCCCAAAGCTTGACAAAGGATATTTTATAGTGTTTTGCAAAGCCAGAAAGCAACACTTAGTGTGTGCATTTGAGGTTAAAGAGTGTTTCAACCCTAGGAACTGGATTGGAGAGACATAGAGCACAATACAGATACTCTGGCTAGCCTTATACCTGGACTTCTCAGTTTAGAAATTCCAATACACAAACTATTAGGCCGCTCCATCTGAGACTCAATTTATGTTCTGGGTCTCACTTGATGTTATGATAAAGAGTTAATTAAAAGTGGGTTTGGTGAGACTGTACAAGAAGTAAATTAAAACTTTTTATGTCTAACTCAGTCAGTAAGTAATTTTTGTTTTACTTGAAGCGTTACTAATTGAAAAAAAAAAGGAAATTCCTCGTTTAATTAGTGTTCAAACTACTCTTAGCCAATATAATATCTAAGCCATACATAGAATACTGGCAAGTACACACTGAACATGGGCAACCAGCCCAGGGAGGGGGGGGACTCCCATATAAAAAGGATGTGGTGCCTGTCATACCTTTTAGGGCTCAAAAAAAAAAATGGTTTTGGTACGTCTTGGGGTGTTCATCCTCAAAACGTCCACAGCAGGAACTTTTACAGTACCTTTTAGGCTATTGAGCCGAAAAAAAAATGTTAGGAAATAATGTGTTGTTTCAGAATTGGAACTTCTTTAATAGGGGTATGCCACGCCCACAAAACAGGATCTTGGTACCTCTTAAGGGTTCTTTTCAAAAAATTCAGATGAGCTACCTGTCCCTTTAATATGGGAGTGCCCCCCCCCCCCTGGGCACCCAGTACAGACAGTATGTTTTCTTCCTTTCTTAGTTTACAACATGGAGAATTTATAGAAATGAATAATAAGGCTTAAGGATTGAAGGGGGTCCTAATAGATGTCAATAAACTTAATGTTTAGTTAATTTATTTTAATAATTTCTAGATGGTTGGAGAGCTAATTAAGAACACATTAGCAGAGGAAGGAGAGTACAAACCTGTTGATGGACCTGAGATAGGTTCACTCATCCTCATTGACAGAAGTAAGTAAAGTATAAAATTTATGTCACTAAATATAACCATTTATAATTAAATCACACTAGAGTGCAATGAAGTTGATGCTGGTTTGATCAAACCATGCACCAAATGCAGAGCAGATTGGATATGCCAAATAGCTCACTTATAAGCATTAGAAAGATGTACACAATATTTTGAGTGAAATAATATTGACTAATTATTCCTTGATTGAGTGATGCAGATGTCAGGCCTTCATGTGGAGTGCACTGCTCATATCAGTCTAGGTATATATAATATATAGATTTAGCCAAGCCTAAAAGCGGAGCTCTTGATTGCAATAACTGACGATAAAGGAAAAAGAGAATTATTTTTTCTTCAATAAGAAACTCAAAAAATGATCAATTGTGAGCAATTGTAATATTATTGTTCAGTGTGTGGTTTTGATATTTTTTCCAGTTAAATTTTAACAAACCATACCCAACATGCCTAACCAAGATTGTAGAAATTATGTAGTATGCAATATATCAGGGACTTTCCAAGAGATGATTGTACAAGGAATGTGTCAGAAGAAAAGTCAACAGCGCACCAGGGGTCAATTTTGTGCCAAAATTTTGCCTTTGCGAGTACTCCTTCCTTCTCCCCCAAGAGAAATAACGTGACTTCAGCTTGTGATCCAATCGGTAAACCAGTAACTGGTCAGCGGTCAACTTAAAAAAACACGCAACCTCGATGAGCTCTAAACCTGAGCCTGCGATATAGTCACGTGATACTGGTCAGTGGATAGCTTGTTGTGACAGCTGTCAATTAATAATAGTGAGGGTGCCCAAAATCAAAGATGTCGCTATGGTAATGGTGCTACTTTCTTAGTTTTCAAGGTATTGTCGTATGGGCATATAGACGGACGGACGTACGCACGGACAGTCACGTGACAACCAAAAATTTCAGATTAATGGGTTACCAAATTTTTGTAAGGTATGGGGCTCCGCTTGTGCACCTTTGGCGTGCAGGAGCTCCACTAAAATTTTGGTCAGTTAAATGCATGGTCTGGTTGACTGTATAGTCATTTTGTTTGATACTGAGTGCACAGGGTCATGACATAGGACATATTACATTTTGTTAGCTTTACTTTACAAACTTAGATAATAGACTGTGGATGCTTGTTATTTATGTACCATAGCCCAATGCAAACCTTCATCACAAGAAAGTTTAGGAGAATTTGAATTCAAAGTGTGTAAAACTGTAAGGGTTTCCTAAACATTCATTTTTCTTTTGCAAAAGAAAGCAGCCTTTCTGATCTTCGATGTGTGTATCTCTTATACACTATAAACAGGTGTAGACTTTGTTACTCCACTCTGTTCTCAAGTCACCTATGCTGGAGTTGTTGATGACACATTTGGCATTAGGAGTGGTAAGTTGTTTGACTGTTCATTTTATCTTGTCCAAACAAAAAGGCAAGCTTGCAAACAAAGAACTGGTATTTCAGGAAGTGACACAAAGGAGAACTAAAGCTAACATCAAGTGATTTATTGTCATTGATTCTTATTATCAACACAGAGTTGCCTTTAGTTAATCAATCACATTGGAAACTTGGGCTGCTTGTGTTTAGCCAAATTATAATATTTTCCACTCTATTTTCTGAAGTATATTACCGTAGTTATCTAAAATGAATTTTTTTGTATGTTTTCCTAAAGGTGTGGTTGAGTTTGGTACAGAAGTCACTGGAAAAGACCAGAAAACTAAGATGCTATTGAATGACCAAGACAGGGTAAGACATACTTTGACTAAGGCAATGTTATCAGTAGTTATTTATTTAGCTTTGTAATGCTTGCAACATTGCAAAGTTAACTCTGTATTGCCTGGTTTATATGGTGCAAATTGCTATACTTTAAAGGTAATATATCTTGAAAGTAAATAAATGGAGCAATCAGGGTATCACACATGGCACACTATTACAAGTATATTCAAGTTTATTTCCACACATACTTTTTTTTAAGATTACTACTTGTTCATTTGAGTTTTATTTTTTGTTATTGTTTGGGTAATTCCTAATTTGGGTCCAAAAACTTACTTTTCTGTTTTCTGCGAAGGTTTTCTGTGACACCAGGGATCGTCATTTTTCAAATGTGTTCGGTTATCTCAGTCAAAAGGCAAAGGATGTTCAGTCTGGATATGATGTGAGTATAAAAGCTATGCAAATGCATATCTGAGTTCAACAACTGCGCTCTTCTTGAACGATCTCGTCCTTGACCTTGGGTGCGATATTGATGTTTCTAGCATCTTGTTCTAATGGAAATGTTTGTTTTTACAGAAACGACAACACCTGTCAACTGTGAGTGACATGAGGCAGTTTGTGTCTGATGAACTGAGAGGGCTGCGAGAACAACACAAAGGACTGACTATACGTATGTTGCTATATCATTATTGAGATAATAAATATAGTTATGAAGCATCCAAACCATCATTGAGCAATGGCTTGAAGTCCAGCAGAACTATTCCTTTTTTTGAGTATCTTTGCTTTGTTTTTCATTTTATTTTAAAATTATAATAGTTTCTTAATTTATAACCTATTTAACACCCACAGCACAACTTGTTTGCCACAAAATTATGTAAAGATATGCTTTCAAATCCTGTTGAATTGTATAATTTGTAGCTAACTGTTTATCTGTGCATCTGCTAGATATTGGTGCTTGTGAGGTGGTGCTTAAAACAAAGACCAAGGAGAACTTTGAACGACGACTTCGAGCTGAGCACAGTATGTTTCACACTGCAATTGATTGTTGCACTGTCATTTGATTGATTGACTGATAGTGTACATTTATAGGGTGTTGATATACTGAGGCAGATTCCATTTCTGATGACGAAACTCTATCATCCATGTTGTAGACATGCTGGAGCTCATAGAAGATAAGGAAGATACTGATTACCTTGAAGAATGTATTATTAGACAGGTTAGTTGAGTCTGTGATATCAGAACTCATTTACTCCTGGTAACTAGCTCTCAGCAACGAAAACAGTTGTGTAGCAGTCTAACAATTCCAGTCGAAAAACATGAAACAATGGTGTATGACAAACCCAAACAGCATCTCCGTATGAGGCTACACTGTAATGTGAACCTAAAGCTATTTTTTGTGATTCTGACGTTTCTAGCTAGTGAGTTTATTGATAGGTTTGTTTTAAACAGGATGAACAGAAGATAATGTACATGTGAAACTAGATTATACGCATCTCTTAAATGTAAATAAAGGTTGTGAGGATTTACATACAGTTACATACAGTGCCAAAAACTGTGGAATTAATGTATTTATGAAACATATATCTCAACAAAAGAATTTTTTTAAATAACTTTAATTCAAGTGTAAACATGGTTGTGATGTCAATTAATATATTCGTAATCGACAGGTAAATTCATTCAAAACACTGCAACTCTTATGTTTGCTCTCTTTAACTCGTGGAGGTGAGCGGTTTCTGGAATTTATTAATTTGTATGTTTTCGTTCTTATATGCACAAAGTGCCCGACATTTTGCTTGTTTAATGTAACCGTGAAGAGGTTTAATTGAAACAAGGCTGTTCCCTTCTTGTACAGTTGTAGTGCATTTCAGCCCAAGAAACCTCGAAAATAAATTTCTTTAAAGTAACTTTGTTTTTTAAACTTCCTTATTTCTCCTTATTTCTTACAGTGTACCTTAACGTTACATGTAAGCAAATGTTTGTAGTATACGGGTTACTCGTTGGCTTTCTTTGTTTTGACTCTTACTCTTAACTTTTCAGGGATTGAAGCCAAACTGTACCATAACCTAAAACACAAGTTTCTTCAGGTACTTTGGTGGAAGAGCTTTTCCACCTTGCACGATCAAGGAGCTACATTAATCAACTTTGTTCGGCGTGAACAAGTGTGGCAGTCATGAATTTGAGATAATCTCTTTTTGTTTACCAGTTATCACAGTTAGGGTATTAGCAACGAGCGAGCAACAAGGCAAAGATGTAAAGCTTCCTTGCCTCCGATTGTCTAGAGGTTAGGGGGATCGTTCTTTTTTTTTTTTTGTTTAAGACAATAACCTTGAAGGTTACAAACATATTTCTTAAACATGTAAAAAAATGTGTTACAATTTTATCTGAGTCAGGTTTTTGCGAGCATTAGTTGTATGTAACACGTTTGATGTATAATCGCTCACAGGGTATTTGGCCCTCCAAGGTCTATGTATGTATTTTTTTTTGTTTTACATCTCTTTTGTTTTATTTTTCAGAGTTTTGGTCACGATCACATGCTCACCTTCAGTGCTCTCAAACAACTGGGACTTTACACTGAACTTGATGTAAGTTTTTCATTAATCTCCCAACACGTTTTAAGTACATGTTTGACGCATCTTCTAAAAACCTCGGGAAAAATCGAATAACAAATAGTCTTTATAAAAGTACTGCTTAAAGGGGCTCAATCACGGTATTTTGAGTTATTTTGGCCACATACAAAATTTCCTTTTAATGGTAGAAAACCTGAAAATAACAGTTTAATAAGATAGAAAAACACCAAAGAGATAATGATAAACCATAAAGGAACAAGGATGGCTAAGGAAGGAGAAGATTGACACGGATTACAAACGACGAATTTGAAGGCTAAACTTTTCAATGCCGTGACTGAGCTTCTTTAATAGCTTTCTTTTGTGTGGGCAACCACTTGGGCCTGGTACAGAGATTCGAAATTAAGATGCAAGGTTTGACTGATGGAAGTGCTAAATAAAGGATTTTCTCTCTCTGGTAAGTTAATGTACTTAGTATTTCCACTTGCTTAAATTAAAAAAATTACTGCGATGATCATTCTTCACTTTCATCTACAGCCGCAGTTCAAGTATGAATTATTTCATATATACTTCACATCATTTCACTCCTTACAGGAAGATATGAACTCAATTGATTGACCTCGCTCTTAATGTTTGGCTTCATAGCTCAGGTGGTAGGGCATCGCACCGGTATCGCGGGGGTCACGGGTTCGAATCCCGTTGAAGCCCTGATTTTTTTCAGACTTCTTCTTTCCAATTGCTTAAATTGAAAAAAAAAATAAAAAAATAAAAATAAAAAATTACTGCGATGATCATCCTTCACTTTCGTTAACTTTACACTGTTATTATTTTATTAGAAAAGAGGCACATTCAAGACTCTGAGCAAACGGTTAAACCTAGTAAGTATTCAAAACTTGTACATTTAAAACTTGTAAAATTTGTAAGGTTGACTAGAAGCGGTTACAACAGAGAGACATACAATATTCCACTGCCAAGACAGACATTGTGCAGTAAGTGCCCCAGGAATCTGTGTCACTACTTGGTTCTACTGCAATGCGGCATCTTTCAGACTTTCCACTCACGCTTCTCACAGGACCCGTCTGCTGTTTTGATTGCTATTTAGAAAAGTTTGATATAACCGCAGTAATCATATTTTAACAGGTGCCAAAGGATGTGGAGAAGGTTGACCTAAAGAAACCACAAGAGATGGCGTATGTGTTCAGTGGTGCCTACACTCCAATCTCCTGCAGGCTTGTGGAGCAGGTCAGTTCTCTATCTACACACAGTGATAAGTCAGTAGCCGGCCAATAATTACTGTTTTCGGTCAAATTTGTATAGGTAATCGTGTGCAATTAAGGATTTACAAGTGATATTTGAAAATTCTGTCAAAATTGCACGAGCCTTAAGGCAAGTGCAATTTGAAAAAATTTTTAAACTTCCCGAATAGTGTACTTCAGTTCCACTTGGGTAACACGGTAATTAGAACGAGGGAAATATACATTGCTTCGAGCTTTCACACGATTTCTCATTTATTAATGACTGGGAAGATTACGAAAGCGCGCGCATTAATTTTCACTGTCGTGCAAATTAAAAATTAACGAGAAATTGGCCTCCTCTCAGCCAATCATAAAGTAGTAATTTTCTCCGTCTTATAATAAGATGGGAGAATTGTTGTGTCGTCGCTTTGTGACTGGACAATAACAATCGGCAACTCTGGAAAACTGGTATCATGCCAAAACCAGCTTTCTTTGGTTAAAGGGGTAGACAAAGTTAACTTATAGTATCAGTTTCGATTCAAAATTTCGTTTTAATGCGATACACGATGAATTAACAGTTGAATATGGCCGGGACGTATTTAATATTGGACTTTGAAGATCTAGAATGAAACTACAGTTGAACCCCGCCTTATGGCCACCTCGTTATTACGGCTAAATTGTTGTGGCCCGTTGGTGACCGGATTAACGGGGTTCCACTGTATTTGCAAAACTCTTTATTTCTTCTTGTTTAGGTTCTGTCAATTGGAATGCCTGCTTTTGAAGAGATGGCTAGGTTATTAAGTGTCGATGTTTACTCGTCGCGAATGGCACCTTCTGCAAGATGTAAGCCAACTAATAAGCATTGTTATCTTTAAGAACCACGCAGCAAAGGAAACATTTCGTAAGCTGGTTGGGGCAAACCATATCGTTTCACTATTTGCTCCTCTCTATCTTTTGTTGTGTAATTATTTTTTTGATGTTGTCGTTAATGGATGATTGTGAAGACATCAGTTTCATCCAACAAAAGTTTGTTTTTAACTCATCTTTAATTCTTTTTCCTACAGAAGGAAGCGTGATTAACATTAGACAGTAATGTGTATTTAGGAGCTTTTCTTTATTCCTTATTTATGTATTCCCGTGTTTTTTTTTTAAGGTATGCTTTTTTTGTTTTGTACTAAAGCTTGTTTTCATTCTCCATAGATTCCAATACAAATGAACCTCCAGGATCAAAGTGTAAACTTGTAATGTTTCTTGGCGGGTGTACCTTCTCTGAAATTTCAGCGCTCAGGCTTCTGGCCACCAAGTTAGGTAGTCGCCCTATTATTTAAAGTTGAAATACGTGTCCATTTTTTTTAGGAACACAGCTAAACGGGTCCTAATCGTACTTTTCACGAGAGGGAGCTAGAGGGTTTCATAAATCTCTCTCAGTGTTCTTCAGTGATTAAATATTACATGTACCTGTAATTGTAATGTGGTATATATTAACAAGACAGTCAAAAGAAGGAAGTTAGTGCAGTTTCAGGGGAGCAAACACTGAGAGTTGCGGATGTTTTGTGTTCCTTAAAGAGCGTGAAAGACATTCCGAAATGGTTAGATGGTGTTTAGGTCACGTTGTTTTGAACGCGCCTGTACGTATTGTCGATAATTAAAACTCAAGTCCCGTCCACCCTACGCCGGAGGAAATTTAAAAACGACTATTTCACTTTGAAAACGCAGCAATCACCGGTCATTTTGGATTTGTGTTTGAGGAAAAGTAGGTCAGGGAAATCACAGGATTATCGTGACGCCATCGTTTTCGAAAAGCTCCGTTTTCAAAATGTTTTCCTTCCACACGAAAACGTTAAGCCAGTGTTTTCAAATTCCTCCGGTTTGAAGAGCGTTTTCGAAAAGCTTCCTTATCGTGACGGATTAGTGTGGACGGCAGGCCTAACCGCAGAAATAAAGCTGCGTTTTCAAATCCCTTCGGCGTAGTGTGGAGGCTGCCTCATAGTGAAAATCAACCAGAGAACTATCAAAAATTATTTAAAAAGTAACATCTCTTTTTGTATTAACTCGATCCTTTCAACAATTATTTTGAAAGTAACGAGTGAATTTCTATATTATTCTTGTTTTCCGCCGCAGGATATCGGATTATAGTCGCTACTACAGCAATTATAAATGGCACTCGACTGTTGGAGTCCTTATCTTGCTAGGCGTGGTGAATAAAATGTACTACATTACCGAGGGGCGAGGTCCCTTAAACCCTTGTGTGCTATGGAACGAAACCCTAGCAATCTGCTGTAGATATTTACATATGGTGTTTCACACACATCAGATACATTTTACTACGATTACATAGTAATCATGTTTAGACTTGGAGGACAGTAAAACTGGACCGTAGACGGATTATAGTTCTGACGGGATTATAGCAAACAGACATTCCGTTCTGGCCGTCAAGGGACATGGGGTCCCAATTTGTGGCAGGTACAAGTCGGCCGCCATTATACTCTGGAGCCACAAGCATACGGCTGAGCGAATGTCCAGAAACTACCACTCGCGGGAATTCCACGGAGTGTACGAATAAAAAGAATTTGCATACCGCCCACCCATTGATGATCTACAACGAATATGTTTTCACCTTTTGAAAAGAGACCTCAACGTAGACCGTTCTACAGCTGTACTGAACGGCTATAAAAATTGTAATAGAATAATCAATTAGGTAAGAGAAAAGAATTATGTTGTCAAAGTCATTATTAATACAAAATTTGAAACGATATGTCCATTTTTCTCCGTTATTTTCGAAAAAAAGAAAAGATTTATAAACACTCAAGAGAGTATTTCATCGCATTTCAAAACACCTCGACGTTCGTTAAAAAAACTTCACTGCGCGTCGTATTGTCAACTCTCCTAGGTGGTCTCCTTCTCCCCCAAGTGTGACCCGTTTTTCCAGTTGTGACCCCCTACTTCCGAGTGAAACCCATTTCCCCAAGTGTGACCCATTTTTCCAAGTGTGACTGTTTTTCCAACTTTGACCGACGCCTTTTTTCCAAGTGTGACCAACCCCCTTTTTTCAAGCGTGACCCCTTTTTGACAAGTGTAACCCCTCTCTTTCCAGATGTGACCCATTTTCGCAAGTATGAACCGTTTTTACAAGTGTGACCCATTTTTAAGCGATGACGTAATCGCTTTATGCTGGCGGGCATGCATTCCTTTGGATAGTGATTTCGCATAGTTTGTCGCGCTTATGTCCATGCGCTTATGTCGCGCACTTTTTATCCCCCTGTGGAAGCGAAATGCACTCTGGGAGTTCCTTTGCTGCTTTCCTTTACCGTTTGTAGGTTCAGCGGAGTGCTTTTAATTGGAGCTTTTAAAAGAAGATTTAGCTGTGGATTTTGGTTTAAACAGTATCGGATAAATTTGCGTTCACGGGCAAACTCATAATAAGAACATGTCCTTCATACATACAAGTTTAGATAGACAAGTAAGTCGCACAGGCGATAGGTGAAGGCTTTGGAGCTTTCCTTTGCCGTTTGTAGGATCAGCAGACTGCTTTTAATCGATATGAGTGTACAGTAAGTATACAGTTAAAACAACAAATTAATTTCCGGTGAAGTAATTAGTGTTGCCAAATATTTTTTAAAGATAATAAGGTGTCGATTTCAGAGAGAGTAACATTCCTTTGCGGGTTTCCTTTGCGGCTGTTTGTAGGATCAGCGGAGTGCTTTTAATTTCAGCTTTTAAACGAAGATTTGGGGGTTGATTTTGGTTTATACAGTGTCGGATAAAGTTGCGCTCACTGGCAAACTCGTAATAAGAACATATCGTCCATACATACAAATTTAGAAATACAAGCAAGTCGCACACGCAATAGCTGAAGGGTCTACATAAAATTTACGGATTGGTAGCGCAGTTGTACTTTTGCTAGTCTTGAACTGAATTGAATGAGCATTATATGAGCACTGAAATATATAGTTTACAGTAGTGATAATGTAGTCAGGGTACGATTCATTTGCAGTTTTCAGTTTTTTATGAAGTTTTGGAAATGTGCTGTGTTATGTTTTCTGTCAACGAAAGAGTGGTTGTGATTAAACAATCGATAATCGTTTTGTCAGGGTAAAGACAATACGAATGTTCATTGATGACAAGTATACGGTTAACAACAAATTAATTTTCTGTGAGGTAATTGGCGTTGCCAAATATCTTTAAAGATAATAAGGTGTCGATTTCCGAGAGAGAAACTTGTACTTTGCGGCTTTCCTTTGCTGTTTGTAGGATCAGCGGAGTGCTTTTAATTTCAGCTTTTAACCGAAGATTTGGGGGTGGATTTGGTTTATACAGTGTCGGATAAATTTGCGCTCACGGGCAAACTCATAATAACATATCTTCGATATATACAATTTTAGATAGACAAGCGGGTCGCACACGCGATATGACAAGTCAAGAGAAAATGATTTTCTCTTGGACAAGTATATGGTTAAAACAACAAATTAATTTCCGGTGAGGTAATTAGCTTTGCCAAATATCTTTAAAGATAATAAGGTGTTGATTTCAGAGAGAGGAACTTTTCAGCGGAGTGCTTTTTATTTGGGTTGGTACATTTCGCTTACCCCTAGCACATGGACTAACAAGATGGACCTGGTACATGAACTACTTGAATGAACCACCAATGGACTACCCTACATATAAACCCCTACAATTTCTAACCCAAAAGTTTAAGAATCAGTTTGTCTGCTCATGTTCCAATCTTCTAGGAAAAATTTTAAAACGTCATCGCTTCTGCATGCATTGCGTGCCCTTTATTCCAAGTGTAACCCCCTTTTCAAGTGTGATCCATTTTTCCAAGTGAGACCCACTGTCTATGGCGAAAGCATAATATATAGATTTAGACTTCTCTGCGATAAACCAGTGGTAGCAGGTTGAAACGTTTTAGGCGCTCATTATAGCTAAAATCGGGTAACATAAGCCGAGTCGCACGTCGTTGTACCCCTTCTATTTTTTTTTATCATAGTAACTGATTTTGGGCTCCAGATTTCTCGAGGTGAGAACGTACGAGAGACGCATAAAGGGAGTTGGTAATAAAATTTGCTCCCGCTGATAGTGCGACGGATGAAACCTAGCATTAAAGACTGATTAGACGAAAGAATTCTGAAGTCTCTATACCCTTCCTCTGAAACAACCATTTTCTCGTCTGAACGTAATATTGAACATTATGACTATCAGAGTCCCTATTGTTAACAGTTGTGACTTAAAGTTACTGTTGTTTTTCATTTTAATATTGAATCAAATTCAGAGATATGATTAACCCATCACCCACAGCATTTCTAGAGCGCTAATCAGCCACAAGAAAAACGGATTTTGTAGCGGTTTTGTTGTTAGGCACTGGTGGACTATCGCCAGATATATTTATTTATGTAAACCAAGTTTATTTTCATAAGAAAAGCCCGTGTACACGCAGTTATGCGAAATACTCTGAACAAAACTATCATCTATAAAACAGTACGACATCAGAAATATTTGTTATTTTATTGAGCGAAGACTAGTTGGCTCAGCTTACACCGCGGAGTGCATAGAATGAAGTTTTAAATATAATAAGTTCATCGTGTAACAAAACTACTCCAAGCTGCGTTCATTGTCTAGCAGCTCCGGTTTTATTTTGTCATTTAGAGCTGACTATCTTCTTTAAAAATTCACATCTCATTGTTAGGGTACAAGATAAGTCCACAAATAGCCATAACAAACGATATCCCAGAAAATAAACAACCTAATCGTAGAAAGGCACCACAGTTGTGCACCCATATAATTCACTTGCAATTCATACCTACCCTATATATTAAGAATCTGCATTTAGAAACTTCTAAAATGCTCTTTTACATTAATAGTCCTAATTGAAATTTATTTTTTTGTGAGCTATCCCTTCAAACTGCAGCACAGCAATATGGACTAACACCCACAATTAAACTTCTTAAAGCATTTTCACCCCAAAAAAAGAAAGAAACGGATTTTCCTTGGTAACACAATGAAATGAATCTGAAACAAAACTTAATACTATCTGGTGGTTTACTGCGCATGTTAACAACACGTAACCTCTAAACAGGCGTGTGAAGTTCCCTGCAATAGCATATTTGCATGTTATCGTCATTTGACTACAACTACCAGAATTCACTTCGTTTTTACTTTATTATTTAAATTTTGAAGTCCCAGTGGGGTTTAAATCACAATCGCCGCAATTAATAAAAGAAACAGATGAAGTGTAGGATTCTGGGAACTGTAGTCAAATGACGTCATCATGCAAATCGCCTTTTACGACGACAACCAACGAACCATGGAAAAACAAAAACAAAAACAAATACAAAAAACCTTGATCGAAATCCACTAGTCACAACCCACGAACATGATCTTTGCCCATGTTTCACTAATTTAGTTACAGGGTACTTTAACTTGTTGGATGTTTACAAAGATAATTGACAGTTGTGGTAAACGCAACCGATGGTCGAGTTCTACATAGTTCGCGTGCTACTGAATCTGGTACAGTAATGATATTCTTGAGCATGAAAGAACAAAATTTAACGAGAAAGGAACTCCACTCGTCACGGAAACTAGACAACAATCCCAGCCGCTACTGCCCTACGGCGGTACCTTGGTAAAGCGTCACCTTATTTATCAATCAATGTCAATATTGTAGATGTATAAATGAATATGGCAAACGACTGATTATTTTTCTCCAGGCTAAAAAGTGGCCAGTGAGATGACCGTTCGGTGGGATTCCATTGGGGCGGAATTCCCTTCCAATTACTCTGATTGTGTGAGGATCTCGTTTTTCAGACGCTTCTCTGTTTTGTGACATCGGGGTTCTTTACGTAGGTCCAAGTAATCCGGGATCGTCTTGGTGCCATTTAGTTTATTCACTCCGCACATTAAGTGAACATGATTGTCTCTATTTGCTATCTATTTGCCGTAGAATTTCTTGTTTAACAGGAAGATGAGTAGGTTGACATTAATCTTTGCCCGCCCGAACATCTTCATCACTGCTACACCCTCATATTGAAGCTGAAGCAAGTCCTGTCAAGATTAACATATGGTCATATTATCACTAAGAAGAAGGATGAATAAAATAAGCCAATTTCCACAGAAACCACAATGTGTGTACTACATTCAGTAATAAGCTTTACTTTTAGTTTGACTTGCTCGAAACTATACTGTCTTACCTGAAACACAAGCTCCACCTTTTCCATGGCTACGCCCATGAATTTAGCGGACACCTCAAACACTCCAACTTCATCTCCTGATTTGATGTCAAACATGACATTCTTAAACCTAGTAAAGAAAAGAAGTACAAAAACACGCTTCGGTTATGGAAAAGTCGGGAGACCTATAAGACTCAGTTTTCCACTTCAATAACACGTTAAACAAGTCTGACAGGAGAAATGTTAGCATCAACCCTAGGTCACTTGTCTGCCGTGTACAATGAACCAGTGAATTTGAACTGAACGTAACATCAAAAACCTAATTTCGACATTTGCGCAAAAACCCAAAGGGAGCTACCTCGCGATTTCTTAACTCAGGTTTACAACATTAAAAAGTAAACATAGATAGAACCTTAAAGTAGGTTTGCATAAAAATGAAGGAAATAATAGGAACCCAGCAACAAAGAGTGTTAGGATTGTGGAACATCAACGTGCATTACAGACAGTCCTCCAAACGAACTTCAAACAACTCACGTTCACTTTTCAGTATAGACTATCTGGGACACTTCCTTTGAGCACTCATCGATGAATGCTATTTTAAGATAATAAAGTAGGTCTTCAGTTTTACTGACTGTGATGGTGGTAATCCTTCAATCTCCAGTATAACTCCTTTCTCGTACAGTCTCTGTGCAGTGTACTTGATCTCTCCCAGGTAAACATCATCCTTTCCTTTCTGACCCTTGTGCTGTTTGGCTCGGGGTTTTCTGTTGTTTAATAAGACAAAGACAGTAAATAGATAAATTGCTGAGAGTGGTCAAAGGGCAAAAAATTGTACATTAATTTGGCCGGCGCTGTCACGACTTGTCATATAATTGCAAGTGTCTGAAGTAACTCGCTTCTTAGTTAAAGGAGCTACGTCACCGTTTGCGCATCTTAAAAAATTTAGCCTAAATATTCCAAGTTCGTCGTTCGTAATCCGGGTTAATCTTCTCCATCCTTAACCATCCTTGTTCCCCTATGCTTTACTACTATTATCTCTATGGTGTTTTCTATCTTAGTAAACTACTACTTCAAGGTTTCCTCCAATTTAAAGGTGATTTTGTACATGGCCAAAATACCGTGACTGAGCTCCTCTAAGCCTTGTTACAAAGTACAGATGTGATGTGTGTTTCTAACTTACTTTCCCTTCTTGGACAGGTTATCTAGACACACTCGGATGTACTGGTTGTAGTAGTCGATCTGTTCTTCATAGAACTGTGATTTACTCTGCAGGCTTTCCAAAGTCTGGCCCAGTTTCTTCTTTTCTTGTCTTCGTCTTTGACGGTACCTTCTCTGGTTTCTGATGTCCTGCAAAAAGATCATACTCTGTAAGACTGAAGGACAACACGTACGGAAAAATCCATGAACTACAACGTATGTAGATGTCTGTGCATCAACAAAATGGGGATTTGCTTCATCATAACGAGGACGAGCGTCTAAAATGAAATTTAAAAGCCGTTGCAACTACCGTCACTTCGGTCGTAACGTACCGCTCTTTTGCGTGACAACTCTAATAACGAATGCAAAGAGGCGAAGGGGAAAAACTCAACCAAGCAAGTCCAGATATATATTACCTTTGCAATAGCGTTAATAATATCCTGATAATCATTCTTGATGGTAACAACCCCTTGACTTTCAAGCATCCGAAGATTTCTGATGATTTTTCTTTTCAGTCCTTCTAGCGGAAGCCTGAAAAAAAACATTCTTTCAGACGCTTACAATGATAACAGGGAAATACTAATCTTAAAATCAGATAACTTTCATTTAAAACTAAATTATTTCCTTTAGCGAAAGCGAACCAAACGAAATGGCTAAGCCGATCAACAAAGCTGAGGAAAGTAATTTAGTGTAGCACAAATTTGGAACATTCAACAAATTTCCGACAGCTAAGTCAACATGACGTCGTGTTGCCTAACAACGTCGATAAAAAAAAAAACTCTGCGGGCTCAATAAAGTTGTATCTTGGACTGGCTCGACGCTAGTTGCTAACAAGGACATCACAGCTTAGCCAGACATACTTGTTGTCTCCATAGGTTGAAGTAGACCTCGTCACATTTCCATGAGACTTGCTCTTGTTTTCTTCGTTCAATTCTCTAAGCTTCATTAATCGCATGTGCTCCTCTTCCTATAAGAAATGCGCACACTGCATCAGCAATTTATATTCTTTTGATTAAACATTAAAAGTCGATAAATGAAGAGGAGAAACAATGTCTTTCACCCTATCTCTCCAAGCTTCCCACTCGGCTTCTTACATGTAACTCCTCTCACAAGCAGATCGAGAAAAACAAAGCGAAAATGGTTTATCTGGATAGTTTCGGGAAGCAGCCATGTTTTAGAACACAAATTGTAAATCCACTTTTTCATCGGGTGATTAACTAGTGATTAACAAATTAAATAGAGATCAATTAAAACCAGTCTTACCTGCTCGTCAGAGGCGGGTGTCTCGAGAATTTCTGTCAGATTTTCACCAGCTTGGACATTCAATACATCAACGATCATTCTTTTTGTTCTACAGGACAAAACATTACATGTCAAAAGAAGTAACAGCTAGAGGCAAAGCAAGATGTCTCATAATATTGGGTGATTGCAAGGCAATCTGCCAAGAGCAATTCTCGGCATCATTCACGAACTGCGTGAAATATTGAAATATTCAATGCTGCGTGCAAGATAAGGCGAAACTAACGAAATAAAATAAAATAAAATAAAATAAAATAAAACTAAACTAAACTAAATAAAACTAAACTAAATAAAACTACACTAAATAAAACTAAACTTAACTAAACTAAACCCAACCCAACCCAACCCAACCCAACCCAACCCAACCCAACCCAACCCAACCCAACCCAACCCAACCCAACCCAACCCAACCCAACCCAACCCAACCCAACCCAACCCAACCCAACCCAACCCAACCCAACCCAACCCAACCCAACCCAACCCAACCCAACCCAACCCAACCCAACCCAACCCAACCCAACCCAACCCAACCTAACCTAACCTAAACTAAGTTATAATATCTAGAGAGGAAGCCACATCAGCATTAGCTGGTTTTCATGTGGGTCGTCAATCCTGATCATTTGGAATTTGGAAATGTTGGTTTTTCAGGAAGGAGGAAAACCGGAGTACCCGGAGAAAAACCTTCGGAGCAAGGCGAGAACCAACAACAAACTCAACTCACATATGACACTGGGCCAGAATCGAACCGGGCCACATTGGTGGAAGGCGAGCACTCTCACCACTGCGCCATCCCTGCGCCCCAATTTATCTATACGAAACCACTGGTGCAACTTGTTTCACAGTCAGTACGATACATGGTGAAAAGTTTCACGTACCTTAATATCTGGAGCGTATTTTTATCCCATTTATATCGCAGAATTCGTGTAAACGTAACAAATTTGGATTCATCAAAGTCGTTTTTAAAAAAAAAACAACACAAAAGACAATTTTAAGCGACTATTTATTGAACGTTTGCTCCAACAAGAACAACAACAGCGGCAACACTCAATATCAAAACTGGCACCCATTGTAGAATAAATTTACTGACTTCCACGACATTCAATAGTAGTCAAAAATACCCAGATACCAAAATTCCCGGCATTTTCCCTGACCTTGAAAACCAGTCCCTTGTCAACCATGTTAATTGTTGCTCATAATGTCAGTGGTAAAGTTACGTAGAATTGCCTAGTGATCATGTGACGGCCATTCTACTGAGCTGTTTTTTTAGAGTGCTCAAATAATCAAATAACGCGTAGTTTACCTGACAAACAACGCCCTCATGTCAGAGTCATCATCTTCTGGAACCTCAAACTTGTTGGTCAGAGTTAACGAGATCTCCGTTTTTGACGAACGTGTCGGGTCTTCTCCATCAACTGGTGCTGTTTCACCTGCCACAAGAACAACTTACAGTCAGACCACAGCTTAAATTTTATACCTCAAAGTCCATCACCACTACAAATTTCCTTGAGCAGTATTTTGAAAGCCCAATAGACAAAAACGGACAACAAGCAATCGAGAAGATACAGGTGTTAATCAGATGTTATAACAAGGGAAGAGGAAATGTGGCAAATAAAGCAACTTGTTTTACAGTAAACATACGGAGCAAATAACCCATTGCCTAAACATTGCATTAAGAGTGCTAAAAATGCGGAATGAAGACAATCCGTTCGGGAATAACCCTCACCCCTCCATTATGTTAAGTGTGAGACCAATGGTTTTTTGACAAAACAAATCTGTAAACTGCAGACCATTCATAGCTCTTAAGGTAGATCTCTGCCTTAACCCGTAAAGAGGGATTTTTGAGCAAAGTATTTCTAGAAGAAAACGACGATATTTACTACCGGTCAATTGAATACTAACTAAAACTCTACAGTGTTGACCTAAATCACACAACACTCTCCGAGTTGCAATGCCACATTCTGAGAGACATCCATTCCAGCCGAAAACGAGGCAACTGTAGCGTTCAACCCTGACTGTTCTAAGAACGAAGTATTGGAAAATTGATATAGTGATGTGCAAACTGAGTTGAGTTACCTAACAGTGCCTCAACACACGGTGCATCACCAAGGTCATCAAGTAGCTCATGGAGAGGGTCGTTGGAATCAGGTGCTATTTCGTCTCTATGATCTAACAGTAGAGTGTGAGTATCACAGATCTCCTGCACTGAGATGTAAATCACTGGTTTTGTGACCATCACCACGTCCGTGTACTCATCTATGTTAAAATGGCCCTCTGGTTCTTCCACTGTGGACACTTCCAAGAAAAATCTCCTGCAATGCAGTTACACGAAATCACATACAGTCAAGTTAATGACATAAGAATGCAATAATTTTCCCTTAGTAGCGTGGATAAGAGTCACAGCCCTAAATTGTACAGAAAGCAATATCACTAAAGAAAAAGACACAAAACACCCTTCCAAGATGATATATCTTCCAGACGGAAAGAAATACATTCATTTCTAATACACAGCCAGAAATTGTTGCTACAAATTTGAATGGCTCACTAAAAGGAATTAGCAGGAATCATGTGATCAGGCAAGAGCAACTGAATGTGATGCTTTTAACAGAGAGGTTACGATTTGTCCTGGAAACTCACTTGAATCTCTGATGGGCCTCTGCAATGTAGCCATTTAGAGGGCTAAGATGGGCACTCTCACCTCCAAACTAACGAAAAATGGCAATAACTCAAATTTAACAGAAGCAGAAATTCAACTGGGACAGCAAGAATCACCAACAACTTAACGTGCAGCAAGTCAACGAACTTCACAAGTGTCGATAATGGAAAGCAATTTTTTAGCAATGAGAACAGTTACACGCAAATATGAAAATGAGTTGGAGAACATAACGTTCCTGTGGAAACCCTCGACTGCAACTCGGATTGACCCAAACTCTACAGTTCTCTCGAAAGCACTCTTCCATTTGCATCAGGCTTTGCAGAGATAACGAAGTACGAGAGCAGGTTTCCACTTATTTATAACACTCATAAGGTTTCAGTGGATAAACATGACCCCAAAAACCCTTGTCAGTAAGTAACCAAAACTAAGATGGTGCTCAGGAGGTTGACTTCAGTCTTAGAATCAACTTGATGCAAAATGAAAATTAACCAAGTAACAAAAACTACGTGTCCTGGACAAGATGTCATGTTAAGCCAACTTGTACTAACAACATGTTCAGGCTTATGATCCGGGTCAGGATCCACATCAGACGCTGCTCGAGTCTCGATAACACGGTGTCTTCCTATCTGGGTAAAATACCTTTCTTTGAGCAGTAAGTTCAGAACTAATAACGCTGCTAATTTCGCTGCCAATATAAAGTCTTGAATACATTGAATACAGTTACGTGCCATGCATATTCCATTCTTTAAACATGCAAAACGTTCCACTGACGATAACTTTATCTTAAATGAAACGAAACTATCCGTTTACACGAAGTGTGACCAATAAGAGTCACACACAAGTCAACAAGTCGCTTAATTCAGTGTGACAAGATTTTTTTGTCATTCCTATTTTCAGTTAAAGCCAAAAACGTACATATCTTTATTGTGTTTTTTGATATCTTGTCCTAGTTTAATATTTCTGGACTTGAACACAGCAGATATAGATTCTTACCATTTTGTTTGATGCTGCGTACTGTAAAATCTTTGCAATGGATCCCAGATTTCTTCGCTAAAGATAAAAAAATAATCATTAGTCAAGTTGAGTTACGAGCGACGGCAAAGCGCAAAAATTAAACTTTTGCCATCTGCCTTAAGCCGTTAGTACACTACAGTGAGAGTAATTGTATTTGATGGGAATTGGGGAATATTTCTCTTTCGTTTTAGCATGTGTTCAAACCGAATCAGAGGCAATTTTTGCCGTTTGCCTTTAACGTTCAGAATTCTTCAACTGTCTAATATCTAAACTGATATATGCAGTTGGTCTGTACCAATTTCCTTCTGTAACGTTCAAATTTATTGCTCGTGAAATACAAGAAGACAACTACATGTAATCCTTGGCCATGAACGTATTTGCAGATTACAGGAAAGGTATGAACATTGATATACCTGATCAGGAGTCAATCCCTTGTCTACACCAAACGACACGATGTCAAAAGCATCCGGTGCTACGATAGCAGGGTTCATATATCTGTAGTAGATCAAGTTACCTACAACCTGCAAATGAATACAAATTATCAGCACTCTAGTTTCTGACCTACTGCATTAGAGATATAGTGCCAGTGCAATGAAAGCCCTCTATTAAGTTGACTCCGAAAGTCTCAAACTTTTCTTCCCATACTTTCTGTGAAAGGACCTGTGTTAAGAGGACACTAGTGAGGGTTCCGGAGGTGTCTTTTAAAACAGCTTTAAGTGTACTTATCACTTAACAACATGACGAAGATACAGAAAACACACAATTATTACATAGATGTCATTCAACTGCATCCTTGAAGCTGTGCATCCTGTGTTGTAGAGTGTGTGTAGGGCAACATATTTGCCACTTGATTCATTATTCCTGGACTAATGCACTGTGTACAGCGAAGGGCACACCTGATATAAACACGTCGCAACAGTTACCTTCAATATCTCTGCCTCTGGTACTTCTGGAAACTTTTCAGCCAGCGCCACTCTCAGAGACATGGCAACGTATCTCATACCATACCTGTCAGTGGATAAACAGCAGTACAATATTGGATATATAGTAATTACGAACCCTTGTGAAAATGTTTACAAAACTTAAAACAACGTCATAATAGAGCTGATCACTTTGACAGAAAACGAAGCAAAATTACACAAAAACATACAGCCGTTGGCGGAGTGCTGGAAAAATCACTTGTGCATAATCCACTCTTTACCTTATTGGCTGGGAAGGCAAAATCTTTATTCTAATTAGTCAGAAACACTGGGAAAGTCACACAGACAGTCCATAAGCAATGTAAGCCGCACGCAAGACCAGGAAAACTTACCCAACCCAACGTTACGTATGCTATGAGGACATGATACTTACGGGATTTTGTCACCGGACTCCACAATGGAGTTTAAAAACGTGTCTGTTGCTTGTGTCAGCCTCTTCATGGCTGCTTCTATTCTGTCTCGCACTTCAGGGTGTTTAAGCGCTTGCTCTGGTTCCACATCATATGGCAGTTTACTAAACAGTACAGTGGGTAGAAAATTAACATGCAGTTCACACTGATCATGAACGGAGGCCAATAACTGTCTTGTGTACGTTGGTCAGTTCTAAATCATCTCATTTGTATCTATAAGCAGGTGATGATCGCCAGTGTACAGATATAAGAAATGAGGATATATCATAAATATATAACACTCAAAGCAGAAAGTTCGATTCTGGATAACAGGACACTGTTGAAAATCACAAATCACAAAGAAACTAGATTTTCGTCATTAGTGTTAAAATTTGGCCTTAAGCAACTTAGCCATATAATTAAAAGTACAATTTACGCAGCAGTTCACCATACATTTTAAGATGTTCAGTCATTCCTACTGAAATGATAATATGTACCAAATTGCAATATCTACCTGTACCACACACTGTATTTGTCCTCAATACAACAAACACGACAGACCGTGCTTTACCACATTTCCAAATTCCAAAAAGAGATTTGTAAATACGACGCACTTGGGAGTAGTTTGACCAACTTCAAGGTGTTTGGAAATATAGTGAAACACGTCTCGAGTATTTATCCTCTCAATCGAAACTAAAACTAAGGGGAAAATGGGCAAATAAAATCGAAAAATCTATGCTGATTGCGATCAGGTTTCAAAACACTGATTGATTAATGATCAGTGAGTTTAAGAAGAAGCTACATAATGAACAGTAAATCCACAAAGGTAAACTTTTGTTTTACACCATAGACAAATGCTTAAGATGTTTGTACCTTGCCTCTCCTGTCTCTGACTCCATTTGATTAATCCAGGCTTTGTAGACCTCAAGTGGGTTGGTATTTATTGACAGGTTCTTGTCATTGAGAACACCTTCTACCAATGGCTGCAAAAGTTCTCTCAGTGAGCTCTGACCCCTGGTACCTCTGCGAAAATGAAACGGAAAAGATTGTACAATAATTAGATAATGAAAAAAAAGATCATCTAATTTTATCGTAACTCCACGAGATCAAGGTTACTGTCAACCTTCATGAACATGTTGCACAGAGTGGTGGGTAAATATATCAAATCGCACATACACAAAGTGGAATAAATGGCACTGTAATAAAGACAATTACGACATTTGCAAACTAAATAACTAGAGTCCCGTCATACTAACTGGTTTGGTGATTTGCAACATAGCACTACTATACAGTTTCACAAAACATCTTTCAACTATGTGTTTTTAGAATGTCACAATATTTACTTTTTCATCAGTGGTTGGGCATAACATCTCACTGTTCTTTAAGTGACGTCAATTGCTTGCACCTTACACCAGGCTGTTAAATTGGTCACTTCTAGTTTGCTAAACTCACCTATTAAAGTGCACCACCATTCTAATGACTGCTGGATTACCTGTTACAATCTCCTGTATTTGATCAACTTTTGAACTAAAAGAAAGAGAAATGATTTCACCTAATATAGCAATAGAAACTCATCTAAAGCTTTTCATTAAACATAATGTGTAATTACAGTTACAAAATTCGTTGAAAGTAATTTTAGTTCAAGTGAAATGGTGCTAACCCCATATGTTGTTGGGAAAAATCAATAACATAGGAAAGTTGATATTTTAATTTATACTAGATTCAAAGCTTCAAATTCTGAGGAACCATCCCGTACTTTACATGAGACTTGGTCAATAAAATAGTTGAAGAGAAAGAAACATATTTGATTCCTTTCATCCATTCAGGTTTAAACAGCAAGAAAAATGGAGTTAACGAATATTGCATAACATATCTTTTGTGCATTTTTGCTTCCATCACTACAATACCTGTAAGTACATATGCATTACAATGTACACTTTTTTGGTACAAACACCTGGTATCTGTCACCCCTTCAACAAAACGGACCATTTGGCATGCATATGCTCAGCAAAGAAAGGTGATTGGAAGTCCTTTATTGATAACCAGGGACTTGAGTGCAGTGAAATGGAATTGATTTGACAACCGAAGAAAATGCCATGACCTACATGTGGTTTATGAAACAGACTAAGACAACTGTGTAAAAATTTGTCTTCTACTCTTTCAGAATAGTGAATGAAACATCATGATAGTCATGACAAACTGTACTATTGCAATGTCTATATGAATCAAGACAAGTAGTTTGGAGTAGGTAAACAAATCAAGTGATACTTACTTGATTTCCTCTTTGAGCGCAGTGTCAAATAATTTCACAAGTAAGTACTCTTCCCGAGCATTTGAAGCATAGTTGTACAACGTCAATATAACAGATTCCATGAATTTGGTAAATTTACTTTGTGGCATAGCAAAAATCAGTTTGGCCAGATAAACTGGGTTTGTCTGTAGCAAGTAAAACAGGTTCTGATATGCCTCTAGTTTTTCATGGCTTTCTTTACTCAGGGACTTAATTCCTTTGGTTCTCTGTAAAGCCGTGCTCATGTCTTGCTTTTCCCGCTTCAAGTTCTTTCCATGATGTATTACATCCTAAAAACAACATTTGGCTTGATCAAGTTGAGATAAGAATATGGTAATCTCCAGCTGCTACCATCATTTCTTTTATGTAACAATTTCCAAGGCTGAAGAATGCCGAGATTGTAAGAAATCCCCACCATAACAATGATATTTTATAACAGTTTGCAACACAAGACAGAACCCCTTCATCTTTATGGTTTAGACTGATGTTACCTAGGTCAGAATTCTACATGTACAGAAACAGTATAAATACCATGATGTGAGAATACTGATGTACATTACTAGTAATCAAAGAGCTGCAACCAGCATGACTAAAAACAACACAAGAAACAAAGCCAAAGCCCCTAAAAATATATACTTATAAACACAACCAAGGTTTAGTAATCTCTTTTGTAGATGACAGTAGCATGAGAAGCAGGACATACAACAGGAGTGAAATTTCCTGATTTTAGACAGAACCATTTCATACCTGTAGAGTGATTCTGTTTCTAACAAGAAGTCCAATCTTGATGTCCATCAGACTCAAGTCATTTTCTAGTTGTTGATTTGATCTGATCTCTGTCACAACCTGTGCCCTTAGCTTCTGAAGGTCTGCAGATCAATTATTAAAAACATCAGTGAAATCACAGAGCACATTGACGATCTGTTGTACATATAAGTTTTGGGTGGTTTTAACTAACAATACCAATGCTGAGAGGAAAAAAGTTACATGTTATATTTTGAAGGCCATTCCCCTGTTAAAAATACAATGGTTGATATGCAAGAAACTTAGCTGAGCTAGTTTGAACTTTTTAGAGCTGCTAAATGTATTCACTCCTCTAAAAGGAATGGCTTTTCCTATATGTTGACAGATGTCAATCTCTCAGTTATCTAGTGAACAGGTATTCTAGTCTGAGGGAGGAAGACACCAAAACGTATGTTCATGTACATGTACATTGTATTGAATAGTCTTATGGTTTAAGTCCTCATGTAATACCACTGCCACTGCTGGGCTTGTAAATAGGGCAGTTCTACTAAATACCTAGCTCCTCTTCAAAGTCTGCATCACTATGTTCCAAAAGATGAAGGAATTTTCTTACAGTCTTCACAGGTGGATCTTGCATGGAGACTGCAAAGAAAAAACAAACTTTGTAACAATACTGTCATCAAAAGGGTATTATACATTGACCTTCACCGGTTCATTAAGCCAACATTCCATCCATATATAGAGCAATTTCTGTTACATGCCAGTACACAAATGAAGATACAAAAAAAGGTAAGGTAAAGTCAGTTTTCACAGCATCAAGTGACTGTGAGAGGGATGCTTGTCCATGGCATGGTTACCCCAGCATTAAATTCACTGGTACCCATTAATACAGAGAGGAAAGTGGCACTGTGAGAGTATTTAGTGTGTTGATCAAGAACACAACGCAGTGACCACAGTCACTGCTCAAACCCAGATAGCTTGATTCAGAGTCCAGCGTGCTAACCATTGCGCTACAGCGCCTCCCAGATGCTGATGAGTAAGTACAATAAATCATACTCACTGAGTTTTCGATAATCATTTTGAGCAACATTGGCCCTCACCCATGCTTGGATCTTCACTATGGCAGAGTTCTAGAAAACAATGCATCAGCAAATTTTAAAAATGCTAACTGTGCTATATTGAAGTTATTAATTCATAATTGCATGGGTAGTTTCAGTCCTCAGTTCAAGAAGACTACTAACATGAAATTGATCACTTCATTGAATATACCATCAAAAAAAACATTGACACAGCTTGTCAAAACAAGTCAAAAGCATGCTCTCTCTATTTCATATATTGCGTTTGTTACTTTTCCTCATTAAAATGTTTTCCTGTCCATACACTGAAATTATTAAACATAATCACAGACTTTTGAAAAATTGCCTAAAAGAAGTCATCTGGTGGGCTTTCATGTAACTGTTAAGCTAATTTTCAGTATTCAGAATGTGAACTACAATTGTAAGCAAGCTACATGTAAGGGATGACATTCTAAGTTATGCTTTAGTAAAATAGACAAAAAAAAAACCCCAAGGGGGAGGGAGAGATGTGGGAGGATAATCTGGCCAAATTATTTTACTGAATACAGATAGCTCCTGATGAGGTTAATTATTAACCTCATCAAGCTTGATTCACTCTTGGATGTAGCTTAAGTAAACATTTTAACTACATGTAAAATACCACCCCCCCCCCCCCCCCGCCACACCCACAGACCTCCTTCAAATAGTTTCAAGTAATAGATAATCTTACATGGTCTTTGAAGTATTTGCTTCTCTCTAAGTATTTTTTTCTGGCAAGTGACATCCTCACCCAGGATTGAATCTGATTAGTAGAAGAGAAGAAGAACAATTAAACACCCACAAATACACAACATCGGTACAAATGTAATCAAAAAGCCTAATTTCATTATCACATGAACTTAACATAACTTTGTGTTACTTTGAAATCCTGGTCATACAATATACTATATGCTACACCCCCCTGCCCCCCAACCTGCGCAAAAAAGGAACAAAAGCTAATTAAGAAACAACTTAAACTTTATAATCCTAATTATCAACATTGTTATATTCCAGTTTCTGAACAAATGCAACCTGGGGGTTGTCCTTGTTATATATAAAGACTATTTTAAGAAGGACACCTTACCTTTACGACTTCTTCAGGATGACTGTTAAGCTCTTTAAGCCTCCTTTGGTATTTCAGCCTCTGCATAAATCCTCTCACAAATGCCTATCAATGCAACATGTTACTCTGATGTTAGTACTACTGAAAAGCTACTGGCAGATGTTGAGCAGTTTCATTAGTAGCTGATTAATTACAAATTTTCCAGGCATATAACTGGACAAAAGTGTACATTAATTACAGCATCTTAAAATGTCTTTCTTGGATTCATATCCATTCCACGAGTTTGTCTTTTAGAAAGTAGTGCCTCGCTAATTTGAACACCCATATCTTGACACCCTGATTTATACATTACAAGCTTCAAATTTTCTAGAAGCAGTTACTTTTCAAGTCTTGGCTAACTACCACACCCACATACATGTACATGTATGATAACATAACAGCTACATGGATACAATAAAATTATGTCAGCGAACCAACCTGTATTTTGATAATTGCTGGTAAATGTTCTTTGATGAATGTTCTTCTTTCTTTGTAAGCCTTTCTGGCCAAGTATCCTTTCCAGTTGGCCTGCAGCTTGACAATCAGTGGCTCATTTGACTGCATGTGAATCCATCGGTCATACTGGGCTGTCACACGTGATAGCACACCCTGTTAACACAGCATCATGTCAGCTTAGAAGAATAATTCACTTTTTACTGCTTGCCAATGATGGAAATTTAATTTTGATGGTACTCGCCATCTAGGTGCATGGCTTGCAAAGATGCACAAGAAATGTTCAACTTATACTTTCTAAAAACAACTGACTAGCCTGGGCAAGTCATAGTGATTAACCATTCCAGCTGACCATAGCTCTACTTTTAATCCATGCTCATGGAGAAATTCAGCATGTTTACAACACAAAGTTTGAGAAATGTATTGGAAAATTACTTGAAGCTGTTTTGATTGCAAGAAGTGGTCAATTTCCAGGTAGACTAGTTAGCATGTATGCAGGTGAATACCGAGGTATCAACTAATGAAACCAATATAGATGTACTCACTTGAATTTCCTCCCTGGTAAGCACTGCTGAGTTGCTGATCATACTCTCAGGTTTTTCCCAGCAACTTTCAGTACTCTCAGTATTGTAAAAATACAAGTAACCTTGCGAGGTCTTCTGCTCTAACCACACAGAAGTGCTACCTACAATTTACAAGATAAATATGACGTTAATAATAATAATACTAAGTACTTAGAGTAAAAAATATTTCCCTGCACTGTGAATTTACAATTTTATTTTCATTTATTTAGTCATTTTTTTTTTTTTTTGGCGGCGAGGGGTGGGTTGGGGGTGGGGGTGGGTGGGTGAGGGGGGACATACAATTTAATGCAACATCGATGTGTACCATCTTCACCTTCCCCCTTCCCCCACTTTGCTGCCCTTAAAATTACACAGTGGAAAATATTCATAGTAAATGGTAGACAGAGCCTACATGTAGCTACGGGAACAATTTATCAAATGTTACATAATTCATCATAATCGTCTTGACTGGATTAAACACAGGTCACTCCAAAGACAACCAACACCATGAGTTCTACAGATAACAACCAGTCACTGTCACATCATAACATGTGGCAGTGACCCCATGAGTGGAATCTACTTCATTTTGTTTGTGCCAAAATTCCCAACTTCAAACAAATTAACACAGTATCTCCCATGAGCAGAGAGAGTAGTATAGAGATAAGGCTACACTGGACTACATGTAAATGTATCTAGTGCTCACAGAATGGAAATCACTTGGGACACCTGTGGTCATATCTTACCAAAGCTGTGTACAGCAAGAGCATGTAAAGGAAGGTAAAATACAAGTCTAAGGAGATGTCACTGACCTGAATCTTTCTTACTGTCTTTGAGTTTTTTGAGCTCTTCAAGGTACTCCTGAATACACTTGGATGTGACCCCATAAATACTGGCCCTAGGGTATGTGAGAGCAGCCTTCAGGAGCCTCTCATCTTGTGCGTCAATTGCTTGATTGATTGCAGTCACGCCCTCTGCCACTGAAGGAAAAGGAAATGAGTAAAATAAACATGGTTGTAAATACCGCCACTTCCCAATCAATAATAACATGGAGATAAGCATCAGGAATTTTTTATAACGCAATTCATCAGAAGGGGCATGAAAACAAAACCTGACAATTTTCTTTTTAATTTGTAGACATCTAGGGGACTGACTCATACATTTAAGAATTAGGAATAGAAGAGTTATTCTGCCATTTTTTGAGCCATAACCTATTTGCCACTTTAGAAACGAGAAGAAACATGGGGCTCATATTGTAGTGGCTTGTGTGACCGTTACTAGGTAAAAACAAAAGATAGAAGCTATATTGTCCCCAGTAACAATCCCACAGGCGACTGCGAGATGAGTCCCTTCTTGTTTTTGTATAGAGGTGAATTGCCTTTTATATAGTATGTGTACTGCAAACAAAGCATCATTATTTATCTTAAATACTTACACTGCCGTGCCTCATCTGAGTGACGGTTAGCATTGTCTAATGTTCGTTGAATCTCACCGTGCCACAGTTCTGCTGAATCTTCATCAGCTTTCTACAAGTTAACAACAAATGATCCATTTTAATTTCACATTTGCTGAGCACCTGATAATAACCTGTACTACAACAGAAAACAATCCTATTTCTGCAGTCAACATAAGCAACAATGTCAGAGGTGGACACAGTGTGATCAGTTAAATATTACATTTTTCACTTGGAATGTGTATATACTCTGTCTCTGTTACCATACAGTTTTGATTCAAGTTGATGCTTCTACAGTGACCTTCTACCATCCTAACCTGAGCTTTGGCAGTCTTTTGAGAGAGGAGAAGCTTCTGATAAAGTTGGCTGTTGTCAGGAACAATACTTGACAGTTTGGCGGCATCAGCTTGTAAAGCTTGTAATGTACTTTGGGGTTCTCCCTTGTCAATGGTTTCATTGATGACTGCTATGGCAGATATTACTATGTGCAAGAAAAAAGAGCCCAACATGAGAAACAGTTATCTACGGACTAAGAAACGACCTACATATTAAATAAGACAAGGGCTAGCTTCTTTCATAATGAGACAAGGGGATATTAAAACCGATAGACATGATATGACAGTCAGCTTAGCCTAGATCCCAGACAGTGTGACACAAAGTTAGTTAAAGCTGAGGATAAGAACCATGCTTAGCCATAAGTAGTTAGTGATTACTGGATAGGGATATCTTTTTGCAAACATAGTTCAAGGCTGTTTGGCATTCCTGATTTTAGGACATCGCTTTTTGAAAAATTAATAAGAATTGGAGCTCTAGCTTTGTTTCAACAGAGAAAGCAAAAATGGCACTTGTTCCCCTGAGCGAGAAAAGAAAATTATTCTGCTTACAGTCATGTTCCTCCTGAACAACAGCATTCACAAAGTCCACACATATCTGAAGCTCAATCTGGGTCAGGTCATCTTTGCCAACTCCACAGTCCTGCAATGAAAGTACCAAACACTTATTAATATGCTGACCATTCAGTACGAAGAACCTTCTAAATTGGAATAAAAGTGCAAGATATAACGGTTACCATTACACCCACAAGAGACTCGCAAGACTACTAAAACAAATAAGGGAAATTGTGCCTTGACTGTAGAAGTTTCTTTGTGAACTCGCATTAACAGTCTCACTCGCATTTTATTTCCACTTGAGTAGGAATACAAGAAGTCAAAATGTTTTTATACCTGAGAACACGATGCTGCGACATGATGGGCCACTTGGCTCATATGCCAACTTTACGTACCTTTACCTTGCATTATTACCTATGTTTGGTTTCTACTACTCTAATGGCATTCAACACATGAGCATAGCCCATGGATGCTTACACTACAACATGCTGAACACTTCATCATTCACACTTTTTGAAGTACCTGAGCTTTCTCCTCTTTAACAGAGATCAAATGACTTAGGTATCTGTTACAGTAACTCTCATCCACAGATGTCAAGCCAGCACTACGGCTGTTCATTTTTTCAATTAACTGAGTGGAATTCTCATTTTCAATGGCTTCATTTATGGCTGCTATGGCTGTCAACACTGAAAGTAAAATAGGAGACAATGGTGCTTAAAAATTAGGACTCCGGGCTTTGTGTATATTTCTCCAGAAGTCTAAACAGCTTGCAGAACACAGCATCTGGTCATTTTGAATGTACTGGCTAGTGGATGGCCATCAGATGTGATTTTACAGCTATTATTATCACACTCCCCTTTAAGGACATCATATTTCATTGCTTACTGTCAACAGTGGTTACATTCATTTCAAGTTTCACAGCTTCAGGTTTAGACAATAGAGTATGACTGTACTGGTAATAAACCTGGTCTGCTTTTAGGGGAAGTGTAGCTTTTCATCTCTAACTTTACAAGGGAAAGTATGCATTCCATGGGGTGGGGGAAGGTGGAGGAGATTAATCAAGGCTGTGCACATCTGAGAGCAATACCTGACAACTGATCACATATGGCTTGATGGGAAAGTTGAGATTCTTCACGTTCCTGTAAAGCAAAAGATATCAAGATTCAACTGTTCAGAAGTTTTCTTCCAGTGATAAAAGAAAATGTGTGAAAGCAATTTTTAAGGCTATGTTGCCCTACAGCTGTGTCCCAGAAGGGGTAGGGGCACTCTCTCACTTAAGCTGTATAGGTAGGTGCAATGCTAAAGGTATGGTTTTTAAGCCATTCTGGTTTGAAATAGGGTATAAATTTTGACCCTTTTGCTCTAAAACTAAGAATGCAGTTTGCACACTCTGGTCAAAAATTGGACATAATTCTTAAACTTATTGGCTGATGAAATGTACAATGTCAAGTAAAAAGAGCAACCCTTACTTGCAGAGCTTGTTGTTTGGCTTTATAGAGACCATCATGGTAGAGAAAAGCACTCCTGGTGAGTACTTTTGGGAACAATCCTTCACGCTTTTGAATCAAGGAGTGAGTTTCCTCAACAGTTCCCATATCCAAGGACTTGTTTACGCAATGCACTACGTCCTCAACTGAAAACAGAAACAATGCAGTCATCAACTTTATAAACTGTACTTTACCGCACAGTTCATAACCCAGTGCTATTCTAAACATACAATTATCATGTGTGCGCAACAGTTGCACAATAAGTTATTAACAATATTTTCAATCTATTTCAAATTGGTTCTGTTTAAACTGCTCAGGAAGATGAGTTCATTTGAAGTTCCATAAAAAGTACAAAGATCTCACTCAGAGGAAACAATTTCTTCATCAACATTCAGAAAGAGAACACTCACTTTGCCTATGTTGCTCAGCCAGGTCATTTGCGGAATTGACTGCTTCCTGGATTTCAGCTTGTGTGAGATCAACTTCTGCTGGACCTGTTTGCTGTTGGAATTAATTCAAACATTATTTTAGAATGATTCAAGACCTTAAATGTGATCAGTGGTCTGTATAGTGCAGGCTGCATATCCTGTGCTATTTTCTATTCTCTGCTCCTTCATATTCTGCAATTTGTGAAATCATCACTGGTCTTGTTTGTAGACCATGTTTGCCTTGAAACATTTTAAAAATCCCAAATCACATGAATACACGGTTTGTTTTGCTTTAACATCTACTTTGAAAATTGTCCCATAATGCATTGCTAAGTCTAGGGCTGTGGATTAAGTCATCACATTATTTGTATACATGAAAATTTTAGTATTTGTTTACAATTTCTTAAATAGAAGCTGATGAAATACCTCTTGTTTTATTTTTCTTTTCTCATCTAGCATCTTCATGTACCAAGATGCATTTTCTCCTACAACACCAGACAACCTAGCAGCCCTGTTAGACAGGGCCAAGGTCAAAGCATCCTCACTGTGGTTGTTCAGTGCTTCATTGATTTCTTTCACAGCCTGGTTCACTTCAAAGAAAACAAAACAAAAAAAATTCAATTAATATTTAGAATCATGATATTTTTCTTATCTCCAAACTGTGACTTTGGTTTTCCACACATCAAAATACTTATTAAGATTTCTCATGTCAAAATAATCTTCTACTCCAAACCAGGTAGCTTCCTGAAATGAAAGCTGATCACTTGAAATTCAGTTCAAACATTCATCCCTATTGATAACCACTTGTTGGTACCATCCATGACGAGCTGGAACATCAAAACTTGAATTATAAGCAGCTGAGTCTGAATTTGATAGCCAGGTGTACCTCTCTTGGATTTGAGCTAAAAAAATTCCCAACTGATGATAAATGCACCACAAATATCCGAGCAGTATCTCTGATTGGTTAAAAAGAATGACAACCTATCAGACACAGCGAAGAATTTCATGGTGAGAATCTCAAATGCCTGTTTTGAATGTATTGTACTGGGCACCAAAAGGACAGATCCCTTTTTACTCATTCAACAAGTTAATTTCAACTAAGAAATTTCTCAAGAGTAAATGCTGAAGGTAACTTACATGCTTCCTCAGCTTTCTTTCTTCTGATCACATCATTAACCTGACTGATATTTCCTTGTATCTCAGCTTGTGTTAAAAGCGTGTCATACACATCCATCCCTTCCTTACTTGGAGACTGCAAGCAGCATCAAAACTTAAGTGTTTTTCAAATGTTCTGTAGAGTACTACCAAACTTACACCATAGAACCTTATTTAAATTCCAGATTAACAATTCTAAAAGACTATTCCTCACTACTATGAGTTAAAGCCCAGGATGATTATTGTTTGTGTTTTTGCACAAAAAGGGGGAAATTATTTGGAGAAGGGGGCGGGAGGTGACATTAATCCAGGTGGACAAAAAAAATTCAACTTTTGCTCACTGGGAGTTGTCCAAAAAATATATTTAAGTAAGAATAAGACAGGCTCTAGAAATTGATAGAAAGCTTAAATGGAAGATGCCAAACAAAAGAGAAGAAGCAAAAGCATAGTTACATGCATATTAAAGACATTGTGGTTGGTTGGCCATCACTCCAAAGACAGCAGTGATGGCCCTCTGGTGTTTTAGTATGAGCATGCATCTACTAAACTATATCATCTTGTTTGCACTTTCCTGAACGTAGAAGACAGCAACAAAGGTGATGCCAAGGTTATTGGAAAATAGACATTTCTGATGTGTTAACTATAGACAACACCAAGGAATTAAAGTGGGACTATGATGAAATTCACAGCTTTTCTATCTAAGCCATTTTAAAACATAAACAAGTAGTCTGTATGAGAAGAAATGCTGTTTACTGTAAATGTTAGGTAGAGTTTGTGGTTTTGTTTAATGTTTTTTAAGCTAAAAATCACTAACATACTATTGGAATCAAGTGGGTTGGGACTGGAAAAGGGTGAGTTGCCATGGGGACAGAATTTTTATAGCCATAGGTGTGTTGCATGTAAAACTATTAACTTGCCAAGTTTCAATGGTGTTCGCTGCAAATTGACCAAGATATCTCTATTTATATACTTCATATGATATTGGACTGAGTGTATGATGTCATCAGTAATCTCATTTGCATATTTCACACATTTTTGCTCATGGATGACATAGTCTTCCATGAGCTTAGAGGGCAGTCCAATGGCACTCCCTCACTCGATTCTGATTAACTTATACATTAAAGTGGGATTAAAAATTTCTTCTCCTACCTCCCCTGCTAAGTATTGTTTTTCTCCCAAAGACTTCTGCTCATATGTTTGGTGGGTTTGGGGGGGGGGGGGGGGGGGGGAGGGTACTAGAAAGGCGTAAATTTTTGTCCAACAACATGGCATAACGCAGCACAGAGGTCGAAGATGGTTTTTTGTTCGATCTGTAAACAGGGATTCCTTCGTAGGTTGAAAAATGGGAAGTTGTTACGCTAAGGAACACTTGCTGCGACAAATTGACAACTAAATCCTATAAGTGACGATACTTGCATTGAAATCTGAAAAGCTACGATGTCTATCAACCCTGGTCCATGGACAAATCGACGGAATTGTTTAAAAATATTTTAATGTCACCCAGAGGAGGAGTGAAATGAATGCTGTGTCATCTGGAAGCTAAGGTAAGCCTCCCTGTTGTATCACTTTTTTCTTTAAAAACTGTGCCTATGAGAGCACTTTTGAGTACTAGTAATTAGATCCTTTCGTTCGCAAATTGCTCGATTCTGAAAATACTCATTATCAAAGCACATGGAGAGCAGTCGTTTGCCGTTTTGTGTCATTGTTGGGTGCTGTCTTCACAGAGTTGACTTCTGTCTGTTGGTGATTTATATGCTCGATCGGTGCTATGGATGTAGTTTGTAATGGAAATGCTGATAAGTCTCTCATGTATTCAGGGACAAAAGCATTATCGCAATCCTCAACTGGCCAGGGTATTAAATTTTGCTAGGCCAGGAGACATGCAGCTTCATGTAGCTTCGAAGAACCTTAGGTCAACTTCCCCTCTCACTGGGACTTAAATGCCACAATTGTGGAAAGCGAGATTGAGAGAGAACTGTCAAATACTTATCAAACAAATGCCATACAAATGTCAAATAATCTATACCAAATACCAAATGCTGAACAACTGCAAAAGAATAGAAACAGCTCATTCTTAATTTGAACAAAAACAAAATAAAGGATAGTGAGAAGGTTAAAAGTGAAATGAGCAGACTAAGAACACAAGCAAACCTTGTGCCTTTAGCAGTGTTACAGACTGACAAGTCACCCCAAACAAAAACAATCTTGTTTCAGAATGTCAGATCTCTCCACCTCCACATAGATGATGTGCAAAGTGATTACAACATTCAAAAAGCTGATGTCGACACTTTTGTTCAATCAAAACTTTGCTTGTCAGATAGAGATGATGCATATCAGCTTCTCGAATTTACGCTTTATAGAAATGACTTTAGTCAACCTAACATAAGAACTTGCTATGGAACTGCTGTGTACATTAAGAATTATTTGAATTGTACTAAAATTCCATACAGATGTAACTCTAATAATTTGGAAATTACTGTAAGTTGTGGTTTTAAGCTAACCAATTCCAAATATCCATGTCACTGGTATCTATCGTTTGAAAACTAAAGTTACAATCTCACAGTAAATTGATGTTCTTACTCATCTTCGCAACTCAATATAAATAGAACCTACAATTCAAACTGTACTGCTTAGGGATTTCAATATTGATCTAATGCAGGCAAATACAGAACAAAAGTCTCTAACAAAATATCATATAATGGTTTCAGTTGATTAACCGGTATACTACTAACTACCATACACAGATAGATCATGTACGACAATGTGTACAATCAACCCTTGAGTCCTACTACAGTGATCATAAGCCTATTTATATAAATTTCCATGAAAGCTGTTTGAATATTTGTTTACAAAAAAATCACTATGTGTATCATATGAGATCATTATAATTAATTTAGCTGAATATGAAACTTAACATACCAAATAAATATCTACATGTATCAAGCAACTATTTGAATCACATATAGAGAACAGTCAGAACATTTACAGTACCGCTCAAAAGTAAGTTACCACCTCTCGTCTCGTTTCTCGCGAGACGAGTCTCGTTTCTCTCGAGACGTTTCTCGTTTCTCGCGAGCCGCGTCTCGTTTCTCTCGAGAATCACTGAAGCGTTTAGTATCACGTATATTACGCGTAAGAAACCGGTTACGGGTAACGATTGCCGCTCTGCAGTTCGTTGTCAAATCGATGGGACCGTCCAAAATAAAATATGCATCGATCGTTTGCTCGATTCATATCGAACAAAGGTAATATCGAACATCGAACGTAACTACAAGTAGAGTTACATGCGTTTCAATTCGTGCGATCAAGGGGGCAAAGAGTTGATTTTGCGAATCTTGCTCACTCTGAATGATTCGGTTACCTACATTTGCTCGCTCAAACAAACGTTTAATTTTGCGTAGAAGAAAAACGTTCCGGCTTTCGGCATGCGCCAGCGAGTCAATTGTGAATGGGAGTCATGAAAGCGTCACGGAAATTGTTGAAAAAAATGATATCTCCGGTTCTATTTGGCATAAATCGTTCATTCAAACGCTGAAATACGATATCTTTGAAGACAGGAGTTTTTATCAAGGTTTCTGAGATGCGCCGTTTACATTACACGTAGTTTTAAATTTTTCTGCCAGCGCGAGTTTTGTCTAGCGGCACGCGTCGACAAGTCGACAACATAATGAACTTTTATTGTTCTCCGAAACGTCAATGCAAACACTAAAAATATATATCCAGTTCTATTTGGCATAAATCGTTTATTCAAATGGCAAAATACTATATCTTTGAAGACAGGAGTTTCTAATAATGTTTATGTGATGCGACGTTTACATTAACTCAATGTTTCTACAAGGGAAAGTTCTGTCTAGCGGCAGTCGATTTAATACGCAAATGAATTTGTATTTGCGAATTGCAGAAACAAAGAATGGTTTGAATTTCCCGTGCTTTTCATGTTTCTAAATTCCTAGTCCTCATAGAGATTCAAAATTACATGTAACTCTATCAGAATTTGCAGATGCTGTACATAAGAATAAAATGTTCAGGTTAAAGGAATTATTTTAGCTCCATTGTTTCTTGAAGCAAAGCATGCAACTTAAAACTGGCATTTTCTTTCTCAAAGTTCCCTTTTCAGAAAAGCAAGAAATATCACTTGGACACCACATTTAGATAAGTACAGCTGTAGCTTATTGTTATTGGGGTTGGTTAGGGGCAGGGAAAGGGCAGCAAATTAAAAATATACATGTATAACTTTTCTGCATTCATTTTTATACCCTTTTAAAATATGTGACTATCTTCGTAAAAACTGGCTTTAAAAACACAAGTCACCCTTAATACTTCATGGAATTAATCTGAGAATTACAGATGGATGTGGAATACTCCTGCTTACGAAGAGAATAAGATGCTTTTAACACTTGTGTCAGCTGCCACTTGAGTTGTTGAAACTCATTCTTTGCAAAAGACATTGGTTACAAGCATATATTTAAAACTGCACACATAATTAGAGTTGGAAACACTTTCAAACTTCATGTAAGTTTCAGTCAAGAATGTCAACAAGTGAAATCCACCTGAACTCACTACATGTGTCAAAACTCAGAAATGAACCTATAGCTTTACAGTGGAATACAGAAATACAACTTCAACTTAAAATTAGCAGCTCCATATCATGTTTATATAATTACATGAACATAATACATGAAGAGTAACATCAGTCATTTATATTGGGACTACAATTAAATGAAACTACTACAATCCATCATAAGGGAACACAAAAATAGAACGTGTTAATCTGTCTCTATAAATTAAATACAAATCTTGCAGTGTTTATTTGAAGTATAAGCTATCCTTTAACTGTTCCAGTTTATACCTGTTGAATTTTCATTCAGTTCTTAAAATGGTGGTTATCATGCTGTACTTCTACTACATGCGTGTCCTGCTGCAGTAAAGATTTATGCTATTTATAACTCAATAAAAAATGTATAATCTGCATGTATAGGAGATTGTTAGACATTTGGAACCCCAGGGGGAAACTCCCATAAGAGAAGGTCATATATGAGAAGTATAAGGTATCCTAACTGTTCCAGCTTATGCCTGTTGAATTTTTATTCAATTCTTAAAATGGCTGTTATCATGCTGTACTTCTACTACATGTGTGTCCTGCTTCCGTAAAGATATAATTAAGTTATTTATAACTCAATAAATAATGTATAATCTGCATGTATAGGAGACTGTTGGCTACAATGTCTCTTCTTAGCTTTTATGTGTTACATTATGGTACTCAGTATTTCAGTGGACTTAATAAGAAAGAAACTGTTCCTATTAAAAGCAGTGTTCATCTTGATTTTTGTTGTTTTGTCTGTTGAAATCTATTTCAAATATGTAATAAATAATTATTTATTATAAAATGATTTTACCAAAGAACAAATTCAGCCACACAAAGAGTTTCAATAAGCAACCATATTTGGACATCAGAACCTATGCATCACATTTGACCAAAATATGTTTATTTTCCTGTTTTTCACTGCAGTACCAAAAAGAACTCCACAATAATCAATTTCTATTCTCTTTTTATTCCACTACCTGTTCTACATTCCTCCAATAGGCCATTTCCGAGTTGCCTTTTGCCTCTGTGTCAAAATGGGTCTTAGTGCAAAACCATTCAACATATGACTTTCACCTGAAGGTTCATTTTCATGCAAATCACACTCAGTTTTGCACAAAGACTCGTTTTGAAACTGAGGCACAAAGAAACATTCATGAGCTGGCTCACAGGAGCCTTTGATTCAAACTTAAATATCTCTGAAACTAATACAGATATTTGCAAACTGTAAACGGCATTTACATTTTGCAAATATTTTGCAAATATCTTTTACGTTCTTTTGTAGAATTCTACGTGATACACCTAAAAAATCAATGGGGATAAATTTGATCATAGTACCACTTTAAAGACAGAGCAAGACACATGTACATTACTATAGAGGCAGGAAGAGGGGGATGATTATTTGAAGGAGGTGATTATTTCAAATATTTCCACTAAAGAGAAAGGTTTTATATTCTTGGTTAAAATCTGAGTAGAACAAGAAATTTGCAATTTGACATACCTTAGCTAGAGCTTGGGCAGCCTTAGTACTCTTTGCTTGATATAGAGCTGACTGGTAATCTTCAGCATGATCAGAAGTGACCTCAACCAAGTGTGCACTGGGATTGCGAAGTGCCTCAAGAGTGCTGTTGGCATCTTGGTGCTCAATTGCATCGTTAATTGCTATCACTGCTGCATGCACTGTACAGACAGACAAACATTGCACACTGAAATATTACTTTTATTACCAAATGATAAGCCTTCAATCCACAAAGTTAACAAAGCACACCATCATGCCCTTTTTTAAATGCCTTTTCTTTGTTTCTTGTTTCTTTGTTATTTGATAATAAAAAATGTGGGTCACTGAGCTACTTTTTGAGTCATAAGTGCCTCAAGCTAAAATTAAGGGTGTTTTAGCAAGCCATACTGCTGCTATGGTAAACTATTTTGCTATGAAATTGACACCAACATGTTCACCAATGATTGGGTAATTTTTCTGATACCATGATAATGGCATCAACTGATATAGAGTGGTTATTATGACCCATCAAAATCTCTGTCTTGGAACGTGCTGGAAACTATTTTGAACCACCTACATGTATAAAGATTACTTTGTATCAGTATGTTTACTTACAGGCTGCTTCATCCACTGGCATCTGAAAAATGAAAAAGTACAGCTTTCAATGGAAGATGGAAGAAAAGAATACGAAGGAGAGAAAGGGAGGGAGGGAGAGATAAAAAGAGAAGAGAAAGAAGAAGGGAGGGTCAGGAGTCGGATGTAGGGAGAGAAGGACAAAGAAGGTAAAGAAGAAGAAGAAGCAGGACAAAAAGGAGGAGAGG
Organism: Orbicella faveolata; assembly: GCF_042242905.1. NCBI lineage: Eukaryota > Metazoa > Cnidaria > Anthozoa > Scleractinia > Merulinidae > Orbicella > Orbicella faveolata. The sequence continues at coordinate 13,397,511 of NW_028301554.1, forward strand.
GAGAAGAGAGTGAAGGAGGAGAATGGGGAAGACAAGGAGAAATAGAGGTACTTCGATCATGGAGCTTTTCACCACAGTCCTGAGTTTGACTCCTCCACTCCACTTGCACAACATCCACCTGGTCTACCTCTTTTCACTTTGGATTCTCATTAATGCCTACCCAAATTAAAAGGCTTAAGGTATCATGGTAAGTGGATTGACAGTGTTTGGAAATCACACTCTTACGCTGGCACTTTGAAAGACACCCCATCAACCTATACATTTCCTGACAGCTTAATGGTTATAGAATACAATGAAATCGCTCAAGGCCAAAGATCTTGTTTGACGCCGAACCTGTGGGTTCCACCAGATTTTCGCCCAACCTTTCGGCTTCTTCAAAGATGAAAACAGGCAAGTTTGCTTGTGTTTTCGTCCTGACATAATCAAAATTTGACAAGAACAAAAGCTAAGTTGCAATGAAACAAAAAGATTGAGAACAGTTTGCGTGCACAACCGCAATTCACATTTCAAGTGACAACTGGTTGTGAATTTTAATTGGAGGTGTCAACGCACTGTAAGAAGTTAATAAAATTCAAAAATAGTTTTTCCCTTTATCTTTTAAAGTAAAAAAAGCTTTTTCTCTCATTCTTTTTGCAAAACATTTATCTCAGTCTTCTCAATTTGAACAGCAAAAAAAAAAAAGATTTTTTGTATTTTTCGTAAAAATTCACCTACCATGATGCCTTAAGAGCATCTTTTATGTAAACCCTCAATTTATTTTACGTCTCAAGTCCAGACAGGTTTTATACCTCGCTTTCCAAAATTCCTCCAATCTTGCTAAAAGCTGGCATCTGAATTCCATACTTTTCCAGTTCCTTCCTCATGGCACTGATCTGCTCGTCTGAAGGCAGAAACATAAATTGATTTGTAAAACAGCAAAAGGAGATCTTTACAGGCAAATACACCTAAACAAAAAGCCAGTGCAGGCCATATCGTATTTTCTCATTACATAGAAGCAAACCTACCAGTGAATTTAGCCTTGCCATAGAGATCCTGTATCTGAGGTGCTAATCCTAACTTGAACAGGAACAAACTAGATAAAAAGAACACAATAAACTGTTTCTTGGTCTTTATAATATAAAATTCAATTCAAAGTGTCAGTACTTGAGATATTTCAGTAAGAGTTATGAAGCCTCCATGGGCAGATTAGTCGACTAATTAATTTTAGTTCGCATTGAACAAAAAAGCAAAAAAAGAAAAACAAACATATTAAAATAGTATTAGAAAAAACTTGGAAATATTTCAATCAGCTACATTTCTGTTTTTGCATTCATAATTCAGTTGTCAGCATGACTGTTCTTTGTAATCTTGCATCAGTCATTTAGCTTTATCTTTCTTTCAGTGATTTCTCATCTGAATTTGTTTTAGATACATTTTAATCATAAAGTTGTTTAGATGTACAGTGCTCTGATTACTGCAGGTCCATATAAGCCCTGTGGCTGTCTTTCCTATATTTAACCTGCATTATCAAAAAGATTGATTGATTGATTGATTGATTGAAACAATACTGGTCAAAAGTCTAGAGAAAGTTTACCTTTGTCCCCACCTAGATCCCTTTGCACCCTTGACAGTTTGTTGACAGAATTTTGATCATCTCTTATCTAGTTCCATTATTCCATCATTGCTTTGAAGTGGGGCAGACAGTGAAGAGGAGTTTTAAAAATTGAATAATGGCTTCACGCTTCAAAAGAATTTGTCACAAGTTGGTATTTTGTCAAGTGTCTGAGGGACTTTTGGCCTAGATTGTGGCTATTGATCATGAGAAACTGGTAGAGTACTTGTAATGGCAGAGTCACTCTTATCATAGTTCTGTCTTGTTCCAATAACTTCTTGCCTATACATATTTTTATATAAAGCATAGTTACCATAAGCTATCATTTCTATTTTTCCAATAGAGAGACAAATTTGGACATAAAATAATAATGTTTACTGGGATTTGAAACATTTGCACTTCATTTTACCCGAGCAAATGGCTGACAATTTAACCCTGTGACCAGCAGGGTCGACGTGATCCCTAGTTTACATGCCACTAAACAAAACAGCAATTAAAATAGACCTGGGTATCTTCCAAAAATTACACAAGACAAGGGTCTTAAAAAATTATGTAAGATCCTAGAATTACAACGTGACTCACAAAGAAAAAATGTGCACTGAAAGCAAACTCATGCAATACATATATTGTTTTGTCTTACGGGTTTTAACATCCCTCGACCATTCTACTTTTAATAATCATATTTTCCACAAAAAAGCAATCATGAATTCATTAAGCATTATATGAATTTGGAAGAAGACAATTAAATAATAACAATATTTCTCACCTCAGTGCATGGATACAATATATCAGCTTTGGCATATTTTTCCTGTCATAAATATCCGTTGTTTCAGGGAAGAAGACCTTGCGACACAACACAGCATCTATTATTAGCATATTTTAAGAAAACGTTTAATCAGCGTTTAATACGCAGCAGTCGAAGAGTAAAAATTTAAGTTAACCTCGTGCTTGTAACTGAAAAATTTTCAGATAGAAATATAAAAAGCCCCAAAGTTGGCGAAATTTTGCAAATAAATTCAAAACGGTTCAGCGTCACGCAAGTTAGAGGGTGCATACCATTTGTAAACATCGCTGACATTAGTTTAGTTCGAAGTACACAAAACGCGTACGTGCTAACAACAAATAAAGCCGCTTAAATTATATTTTGAATAACAAGTGCAAACCTTCGGAAGTCCAACTTTAGCACAGCTGTTCATGAAGTAATTAATGTTATCGGTATGGCGAAAGTGAAGTCCACGAGACTGCAAAACAAATGTGAGATTTAGTTAATTAGTTGCAAGCTTTAATTTTTGTTTAGAACTTGGATAGGAATTAACCTAACAAAACAAATACGTTTCAAAAAGAAAACATAATATTCTGCCCGATGTAGCACTCACGTTCAACACTTTAAACTCCTTATCAAATATTTTGCGAAGGGGAACCGTCTCAGGCGAAAAGAAATTTCCCAACTTTGCCAAGAACACCCCATTTCTGAAGGCCTCTTCTAATTCAGTTGTGGCTGGTAATTCCTCCTTCAGACATGCTTCCATCCACCTAGACATGGGACATAGAGTCGTGATTATTATTAATAAAAAGTGTAAAGCATAGAAATGGATGTTCTCCCATTAATACAACTCTAACACTGCGTCACTGGGGTGGGGAGAAGGCAGTTTGAGTAGAACAAATTTAAGCCTAGCTTACACTTTTGCCTCTTCCAAGTGGCATAAATATTGGTAAGCCATCTGTTGTTTTCGTTGTTCGTCCATTTCAGAGCCTGAAGCTCTTTCAGGACTGGCGTCTGCAAAACGAATCAGCACAAAAATTGAAAGATAAACACCTAAGCTCGAGCTAAAATCGTCGAAGAACATATTTGATCGTAAATTAACTCCAGGTTGGAGCGCGAATGTGTTTACCATCGCCCGTGTAGACTCCTGAAGATTCATTCCAGCGCCCATCTTCTTGTTCAACACCGATTTCTGAGGTTGCCATCCTTCATCGAAGAAGAACTCGCTCTCCTAAAAAAAGAAAGTTTTAAGGAGTAGGGGAGGCACCTGATCGTGCAGTATCTTGCGCTCTGTGTTCCTGCGAAAATGGAGGGAATTTCGAAAAACAAGGCGAAATTATGGGATGAAATATGTTAGAACCCAAACCTCCTCCAAACTTGCCCGCACAGAGTTAATAAAATTTCCATAGCGATGAATAAATTGCGTGGCGGAATGTTGAATGATCATTTCTAACTTTGGCCCGTAACCAAAGTTTAATCCTTTCTCGAAAACAAGCGGCTACTTCCAAAAGTCATGGAGAGACCTTACTCCAAAGATGAAACGACGCTTCCAGCTATCGTTAATAATAACTCAGATGAAAGATTGAGTCGTATGGAGAACTTGGAAGGTCGCTTGGCGCATCAGGAGAAAACTACAAGATCCCTTGTTGACAGGGCGCTTATGGTAAAAGAAGATATTATTGAGAGTCTAAGCATCGCTCAGATAAGCTGGCAAGGAGAAAAGAAAGCGAGGAGCTTGTTGCAGGAACACATACGAACAATTACTACTGTTGTCAAAAGATTGAGTAGAGAAATTGAAGCGTTGGAGAGCGAGATCAGGTCAAGACAAAGTCAAGTGGAAGGACAAAGTACAGCTGTTAAAAATTTGGAACTCCACCATGTAGCTGGAGTCACGGATCTGAGAGGTCGTGTAACAAGGTGTGATGGAGCAATTCAGAGGCTTGTATCTGATATGAGAAGCAACAATGAAGTAATTAATGACTTCAAGCAAAAGCAAGAACTGGCAATTAAAGATTGTCGTGATCAGATAACCTCTCTCGAGAAGAGCATTTCTAACCTGACGCTGAAAATAGAAAAATATGTGATGGATCAGTCAAACAGCATCCAGAAATTAAAAGGTGATTCGGATCAACTCGTTGTGCAACTCGATTCTAAGACAAAAACTGTAGTTGAAGATATTCGAGGTTCAATTTCATCAAATCGTTTGTGGGCAGAATCTGAATATTTCAAACTTACCCAAGATTTTCAAACAAGGCTTGAACGGTTCGAGGGTCTTATGGTTGAACGACAGGAAAAATTAGAGAGAAGAGTTGACCATTACCTTGCAAAGGTGGATAGACTTTTGGAAGAGGAGAAGAGCAAGTATTATAATATATGGGAGGTTAGACTTAAGGAGGTCAGATCTGAACAGGAGAAGACTATGCAACAGTCCTTGGCACAGATGAGACATGAATACAGGCAAGGATTTAACAATGTGCATGAAAGTATTTCCAGTCTTCAAAAGGTGTTTCATGCAAAATTGAAGTTGTTGGAAGATGACTTACGCAAGGCCATTAACAATGTGTTAAGAATGGTAGTACTTGTTTGACAAGTGTCAAGAGTGGGGTGACTCACTACTGTGACACAGGAACCTGAGAACCTTGGGGTTTGGGGTGCAGAATTTTTTTCACATTTCACAGGTCCTTTTATTTTCATGTTGGCCTCTTCTGAAAGACTAGTTCTTTTGCAGAACTAAGGGTGCCTTCCTTTGTGTGATCTGGATCCAAGACCAATCAAATCATGGTGTATCAAAAGAACCAAAGAATACACTCTGTACAAGGATTCATCAGTTCTTTTAATGTGCCATGATCCAAATGATGTTGGATTAGTAATACTGATCTGGATCATCCTAAAAGAATGCATCCTTAGACACACTGTCTAGTAGTCTTAAAAGGACTATTCATCAGATGTATTAATGGGTGATAAGTCTGTTGTTCTGAGACAACAGTAAATATTCCAGGAATCCACAACAAATCTGGAATAAAATATAGGGCAACAGGGAAAAAATTTGGGCACCAAACTCTGCGCTAGGCAATGTTTTCTGCAATTTGTGCTACAATATTCTTTTGCCGTTGTAAGTGTGACATCTCTAAGTAACCATGAAAAGTTTGGTGTAGAACTGCTGCTTTCTACTTGGTAGAAAGTTATGCTTGCTGGAAAGAACAATGTTGTGAGATGTGCTGGCAACTGGCATAATTGCAATAAACTTGTGACATAAAATTTTACTTTTTATGCATTATTTGGCATTTTCCATGTATGTTAGGCTTTGTTTCCTGTTGCCATGAGTGTGAGTGCCAAAAGAAGAACAACAAAAATCTGTGTATTCACTATTTATTAAATTTCTTAATATTGTTTTTACTATAATTTTTTTTGTCTTCCTCTTGTCCTTGAACCATGCTTGCTTTTTCCCTACCCTCCCCCAAAGAAATTGCCCTTAGTTATGGCCTAGTCCTATTTCAGCATGGTTAACTCTTTTGTACTTAACAGAGAGCAAGTTCCAATTTCTTTTAACCACACATGCAGGTTAAGAGAATGAAAGAATTTATCACTTCAGAAACAAAAAGAAAATCAGCCCACCAAAATCAAACTGTTCACAATGTGAACAGACAATTAAGAAGAATAAAGAGGTAGTCTCTATCTGAAGTAAAATATTCAAAAATACTAGTGAGAGCATGTACTATTGACAACTCTGTATTGTTTCATCTTACACTTAACACTTTTGAGCCAGTATTTTGTGAATAATTTACTTCAGATTGAGACTAACACTACATTTGGGTTCTCACTCTTTATGCAGCAGTCTTGGTTAGCTTGAAAGTGGACTATTTATCATGTGAAAATGAATAACAATGATACAGATTTTGTGAAACTCTAAATGTGAATGGTTATGCAAACTAACATAAACTGTTGGTAAAGTAATAACATAAACATAATTATACTAAATGTCTACCTGGTTATTTTTAGCCCATTGAATGAATGAAAAAAGCAAAAAAATAAGTGAAAGTGAACCAAGGGAGAGAAGAGAAAAACTGTCCTTCCCCAGTTTCCCTTGGTTTGCTTCAACACATCCCTGTGATTTGCGTGCAATTGGACTATACTCACAGTTTAAACACGTAAAGGTTATGTCGCAAATTGTAAAACTCAGCTTAAAGTGTCTTACAGAGCATAACAGAACCAAACTTTTTCCTTTTCAGAAAACACACTGACTTACCAGCAATTGGCTATTTCACAGCCAGTCAGAAGAATTTTTCATTTCGTCAAAATATTGTTCATGTTTCTATTAGTTCTATATACACTGGTCACTTAAGAGATGAAAAGAGGGTTGGAAAAAAACAAAATAAGGCTCAAAATCGATGGGCTACAAAAGTTGCCCTCACATAAAAGGGGCCCTACTGAACAAGCTAGACATGACTGAGTGTGTTTGGGTTATTGACTGCAAAACAAGCTGCATTGCACAACCATTTTTTTCTTTGTCTTATTTTGGAAAATCGTTTGTTAGAGAGTCTGACTCAATTTCATTTTATAGAGGCTGATGATAGAATTTCTTTAAGGACCTGTTATACTTGACCAGCTGTGCTAGGAAATGAATGAATACTGGTCATAAGAAACTGTTGGACATTGCACCCATGGAAAAATATGAATCTAGAAAATATAAACCAGAAAAAGAACATCCCTTTCATTGTCCACATTCGTTGTAAAATTAACTCCAGCATTACTGCAAGGCTTGCTTGATTTCTTTAACAAGCATGTTGCTAATAGCCATCTTTTCACAGTTCACTGTAATTGAGCTGCCTTGTCCATTGGCAGGCACTTTAACTGTCACCAGAACATGCGTCCCTCCAGAAATTGTATGTGCTGCAAATCTGTATGTGGATGCCTCTTCAGCAAGGGCTGTGGCCCCAATGTAAGTAACAGCTGCTGCCTCCTTCACTTTGGAACAGACAACTTCTTCAGAAGTAAGGTTGCCAGGAATGTCTAATTTGCCAGAATTCTCATTTAAGCCTCGTAGTTTACCTGCAAGGGTATGTGTACAGACATAATCCTGTCATAAATATCATTATAAACAATGTGCAGTTCCAGAAATTATCCATACTCCCCCACCCCCAGCCCCACAGAAGGGATTGGAACTTCCTGGAGGGGTGGGCAGGGGGGGGGGTCTGTAAAAACAAAACATTAAAGAAATGTATGAATGTGAAGTTACATGTATTTGGGGGAGGTATGGATAATTTCTGGAACTACACAATGTGAGTATTTATACATACACAACAACAATTAACATTCTAAATACAAGCCAAGACCCTGACCACAATTGAAAGTTATTTTTCATTTTAATGCATTAAATGTAGCCAACACACCTATTGTTTAGTGCACAATCATGTGAAAATGCAACACAACAGAGTCCATCTGGTGGAGGGTGGGTTCTTTACTATATAATTACTATACACAGAAGACGTCAAAACATGATGCGGTCAATGCATGGTCATGCCACTTGACTTCCTGTGACATGTCCTTGTTGGTTCTTATTAATGTGTTGAGATCATCTGTGAATTGTTACAGTATGTACAAAGGTATGGCTAACTGGAATCTATTTGTTAAATACAAACCCTGTTTGGCCAGAAAGTCAGCTTCTGTCATGCGACAGCCTTGTAATAATTCACCAACTGGAGCCTTGATACTAACTGGAAACTTGCTGGTCTGTGTGCTGTAAAATTAATGACAATTGGGTCAAAATTTGTTATCGTACCCTTGAAAAATAAATTATCCTCCAATATTAATGAATGAATGAATGAAAGACTTTACTTTAGTGTCATAAGTAGTTAGCTTTAAAAAAAAAAACTAATTGGGGACACTATTTACACTATAAAATTTAGCTCAAGTTAATGACTGCCTTAGCTAAACTTAATATCTGCATTAAGCGTGCAAGAGGCAGGCAGCCCAACAATCTTTGTCATAAAAGGACAATAACAATCATTGGACAGCAACTTACAAGACAGTTTGCTCAATACAATCAGTAGAGATGGAATGCTATTACAGGACTTAATGTCAGGCATCAAAAAAGTGCTAACACAATAATTATTATTGATTTTCACCCAATATGCTAAAACATCAAAGCCATCACTTATGACATCAGGATTGGCCTTCAGTCTTGCCAAATGTTTGTGGAGTTCATGACAGCAAGATTCTGTGCTATTCGTTGGAAACACAGTGGCCAAATGGTTAGCCCTCGGGACTCTGGATTGACAGTCAAGGATTGAACCCGGCCAGAGTAAGTATGCTGTGTTCTTTGGCAAGACACTTTACTCTCAGCGTGCCTCTCTCAAAACAGGTGTACCAAAGGGTACTGGTGAAATTTAATGCTGAGGGTAACCCTGCAGCTGACTGGTATCCCACCCCAGGGGGGGAGGTAAAAATACTTCTATTCCCTTTAATGCTACAGAAACTGTTGGTGGTATGGTTGTCATGGCCCGATGCAGAGTTTACCGAGTACAAAAATCAATACAATTTCACACACAAATGCCATCTGAAGTTAAACCTGTTTTAAAGTTTATCACCATTCGAGAGATCAACAGTGCATCAATTTAACTGAACATGACCGATGCTAAATGAAAGTTTTTTTAAACACAAGTAAAATTTTCTTACCACAAGTTAAAGCTAGCTGGCTGGGTTGTGTCATTAAAATCAATTCCTACAGTTACTGCAATTGTTGCGCCAGGTGCCAGTGATGCTGCATGACAAACAGAGAATCACAGTGTCATTTTTATTTCACCCTCAAGAGTGTCTTTCTTTTCCCTAATCCCTAAAAAACAGCCTTTCATACCAAAACTCATGAGTTGTTAATAACTAATTTTATCCAAAAAGTCCAGAAATTTGAGAAGGGATGTTATTTTTTGCTTCTTACACCTGGTTTGACCACTGGTGCCTGTACCACTTGAGTTTTAAATTATTTGATTGGGGATGCAAGGGTGCACATTTGTTATATAAACAAAGTTAATTTGATTGTTTGGACTGTTTAACATAGCATTAGAAAATTGTTAATGCAGCAATGACCCTCGCAATCTGACTGTACAGTATTAGCAGGGTGGTCACTTACATGGCCTTAGGTGTCCTACAGGGCACAATAAGAGATGAGAGAGGTCACTTACAAACTGTATGAAACTAATAATATAATGGCAGACTGAGCTTTAATCCTTTTGGATGTAAGAGTTAGGGTTGCAAGGCACACTTCATAATGCAGAAAACAAAACAGACATTCACCAACTTACCAACTGGTTGAAATTCATGCATAGTCATTCCTGTTGCTAATTTCTGTAAAACAATAATGACAGACAGAAATTCAGTAAAAGTTTCATAGAAATATACTTGATTTCCAATAACTTGAAAAATGGAATTTTGCACTATATTCTAACTAACTCACCTTCTCACCCACACAAATATTAGAAATAGGAGCTTCAGAGTAGTTGACCAACGTTACTTCTACAGCCACCATTGAGGTAGAATAAATACAAGGGCCTCTAGTAAACTTGTAACTGCCACTAAGCCCTTTGCCTTGCATTCGGTGGAGTAGTTCGTGTGATTTTGCTGTTGAAAAGCTTGGACTAAGCTGTTGAAGAAACAATAGTTGCTTTGTTAGCCAGAAACAGGTAATAATGACTGTTTCTAGAGCCTATTGTCCAAGTGAAATCTACTGCTTGTTACAATAAGTTCCAGTTTATGATGTGCTTTGAAGACTGGTATAACACTGAATGCACAGTTAGATACTTATTACAACAAAATACTTGGTTCTATTAATTTCATTGACAAATACCTCACATTTTATCATCAATTTTTTTTAAGAAGATAGAATGTATGTAGTCATAATTTTAGCACATGCATATAAAGGAGTGAAGGGGTGTATGTGGTATAATGAAAATCTCACAAATTCATGCACAATGAAGCTTCATATCCCACAAGAATGTCTGTCTGAGTAATTATTGTCAAATGACGTGTGATAACTCACTGGAGCGATGACAGTAGGTACATCCTTTGCAAGCGATAATGATTCAATCTCAGAGGCCAGGCTAGGTGACAGAATTTTACTGGAACTTGAACTAATGCTAGGAGTGGCTGGTTCATTTACTACAACAAAAAACAGCATCACTTAATAAACTACTGTTAACAAACAAGAGCAATAAGTTGAGTTGACATGAAATGGGTGTGAACTACACACCACAGTACCAGGTGAAGGTGATAGCATGCCACCTGTATTTGAGTAGCTGAGTAAATGCAAACAACAATTATAACGATATAACTAATAAGACCTAACTAACAACTCACCAACACTTTGCAGACAGACAGCTATCCATCTGCCAACAATCAGTAAGTTAAAACATTTTTGCTAAGATTAAACAACTACATGGCAAACATAATTTAAATTTCTTTTGTTTCCCTTCACTGATTATTAATGAGTTCGATACACAATACCTCCTTACTAACTAATAGCCATGAGGTCAATATGGCATGGCCAAGACCAAACATGCAAGGTAAATAAGTTGTTTACTACATGCTTTTTCCTTCGTTTTTGCAAGTCCATAGTCAGTCCATGGGTATTACAGGAGAATGTGGCCCTAGAATTAGCCAATCAGAGTGCTTGTTATATCGGCTATAAACACAAGCCATATAATAAGATAAAATAACAACTGACTAGACTTACAGTCATCCAGAATCAGAAGAGTATTTCCCTTGTCTGTCTCTGCTGTTTCAATGGATGGTTTTGCTGGCTTGGAAGCCTTTATTGATACCTTGACAGGCTTCTTAACTGGAGTCTGACAAAAGATTTAAAACTAAGCTATTATTAATAATACCTTTTTTGGGTCAAACTTGACTTTGCTCGAAAAAGTTTTTACTTTTTAGGTGCTTCAGCTTTTAATTCTTTACCTTTAAAAATCAAGCAAATTAGCAGTAGGGTACTATTCAGGGAGTCTTTAGATCAATTTTATGTATAGTGTAGTTAATAATTTACAAAGTTATTCTTAACTTATTTTAGTTTTTATCCTTATATTATGTTATTTAGACAGGAGCCCTTTGATAACAGTACTCTTGCACTGAAGGGCTATCCTGTATAAATATTTGTTGTTATTATTATTATTATTATTATTATTATTATTATTATTATTATTATTATTATTCACAGACATTATATGAACCGTGTTCAGTCCAGTATATTGTGTTTTGTATGAAGTAAGTATGGAGTCAAGAGGTTTCTGATGAATAATTATCTGATGACAACAATGTTTAAAGATCATGGTACTAAACCTTTTCCTCTTCAGATGATATCCCTGAACTTTCCTCACTGCTTTTCTCTGTCTCTGACTCAGAGGATGATTTCTCTTCACTTTCACTTTCATCACTCTCATCACCACTATCACCTGTACAGAATCCAACAATTTAAACATTTCTTTGTCAGGAAGAATTCATTCAGTTCACTAGATAAGTATATATAACAATTCAGAGCATTCTGAAGTGCTGAAATATGTTTTTCTGGATTGACTGATATCCACTAACATTTGAAGACAGGCAAATGACATGTAACAACAAGTCAACATTTGATGTTTAGTCAAGCTATGAGTGACAAAATCACGTATCATCATCTACATGTAAGTTCTCCTTGAGCAAAGAAGTTTCAACATCAAACTAAGTCCATATGTTACAAGTATGTATGTTCACCAGGACATAGCATTTTCTCTTTCACTGAGTCAAACATGAGGCGCTAAACCTCAAACAAATAGTGAGGTTATCATATGTACCTTTACAGGTATCTTTCAAGAAATAATTATACTGAATGCATACACGACTTTTTCTACGATTTTTATTGAAACTTTAAGACAAAATAAATGTAACAATGTGAAACCTGCATCATGCATCTCTGCTGGGTGCTGTTTTACACCAACCACTGATAGTGAGTGTTCTACAAAGCTTTGGTATGCTTAAAAAAACAGCAGCCTTGGGAGAAAACAATAAGTACCTGTTTTAGTTGATGCCTCAGATTCACTTTTGCTTTCATCTTCATCCTCTTCAGATCCACTGCTACTTTCACTTCCTTCCTCACTATCACTTCCTGATCCTAAATATCCAAAGAAGTTGATGCAACACAATAAATGGGAAATACAACTAAAGGCTGTGATGTCCATGTCTAGCATTGTAGCCCATTAGACAGCAATACTTCATTACATTACATGCTTTATCACAACTCTTCTGGTTCTTGTTTTTACTGCCAATTCACTGCTTAAGCTTACAACTTACACTAGATATGGCTCAGATCTAAATAACATACCACAGAATTCCAGAGCCAGCACAATCTGCAAGTAGCAACTTAGTGCCGTTTTGGCACCATTATAATTCCTGAACGTAACAATCCCTCAAAAGGAAAATGTGGCATCAAAGATGTTGATTTTGCTTAAAAAGCAAGGTAGTGCACTTTAAAAATACACTTAAAGTATTAGTTGATAGAGCCAAGCATCATATCGCTTTCCTAGTTTGATGGTATTTCCTTTGAAGCTTGATAGATCTCACGTGTTGTGTTCCACATCACTATAGCTGATTTAAACAACCTGTTTCCCAAATTCCCGCTCTCTCTCCTACTTTCCCTTGACTTGTGAGGCAAACAGTCAAGATTCTGAGAGATTTGATTATTGACTTTGAATACTGACGGGAGCTACAGTTATTCAATACCACCATTGTTGCTTCAGAGGAAGCTATCTTAACAGGTAGATTTTCATCCAAGAATATGGAAACGAGTGAAAAAAAATCCAGGTCAGTGTTTGAAATATAATTTGCAGTCAATTTCAAAGAAATGGAGCAAATGAGGGCCAAAAGAACCTAAAGTTTGAAAAAGGACAGTAAAGCATTCAGCGCTTCAATTTTTTGGGGAGACTTTTTTTGAACTTATTGTAATTCAGAGTAGTGCTCAAGGTCAAGGTTTCATCCTTACCTGATTCCGAGCCTGATTCTGACTCTGAGTAAAATGTAGATTTCTTTGACTTGACATTCTTCTTTGATGAGCTAGTTCCCCAAACTGGCTGAATCTTAAAAATACAAATAAATTAATGTCCAATCAATCTGACAGGAACCACAGTGCTGTTTTTATATCACTCAACTGATGCATGATTCAAGGTATGTTAAGGAATTTCTGAAATTGTATAACCCAAATGACATCTTCCACAAAATTGATCAATGTGAATAGAGAAGAACAATTTTGTTAATAATCTACAACACATTTGGACATTAATTTTTGGAAGCCACATCAGCCTTTGCTGGTTTTCCTGCAGGTCCTCTTTCCTGGACAAATTGGAATTTAGAGATGTTGGTTTTTGTGGAAGGTGGAAAACCAGAGTACCCAGAGAAAACCCTTGGAGCAAGGCGAGAACCAACAACAAACTCAAACAACATATAGCACCAGACCAGAATCTGACATGCAGCACAGTCAAGTAACTCCATGAGCTAAATCTGCTTGATAATACAAAATTTTTAAAGGTCATTAGAAACAAACTCACTTCTACATTTCTGACAGAAGGATCTGGGGCAACCTCTGGAAACTCTGGCAGTTCCTGATAACCAACAGCTTTGAGGTTAATCATATGGGACAAGGAACCAACTTGAAAACCTTGACGATCTGAAAGACAAACAAGTATTGGAAACTGAACTTCCTTTAGTTTTAGGGTTAATGACATAACGTACATGTCCTTTCTTAATTGCCTTCAGGAGCAAAATGTTCGATAAAAAGTGATGTATTTTTCCAGTCTCTCAATGACTCCAATATTGTTTGAATGAGGTTGAACATGGCTAGGATTCACTGAAAGAGTCTGGCCATTTGAAAGTCATGAAAAATGAGAAGACTAATGATGCAAAACTAAATAACTGTCAAAACTATTACCAAGGACAAGGTATGTTAGAACATAATAATTCATTTCTCACATCACAAATCTCACTGCTTCTACAAAGAAGCACAACTTACAGTAATACATCATACCTTTAAATACTGATTGTATAACTGGCGGGGGCTTCGATGCCAAAAAAATTTTCTTCACATGTTTACTCAGATGACCACCCTATCCAAATGGAACCATATTTAGTATTAAATTAATTAAAGTATGCTTCAAGGTGCACAAAAAAGAAAACATACCAAACCACCAAAAATTTAAATAAGTGTATAAACAGCAATTAGTAATACCTAGTATGAGCATTAATTTTGAGATAGGCCTGTATAAATATTTAATTGTGTTCTAAATGCAATCCAATCATAGCAGGGCTAAAAAAAGGTTGAACTCCAGCTTGCCCTTTGGACAGGTAGCTCTCAAATCTTGCTTGTCTTGGGAAAGTCTGAGTTTGCTATGCTTTAATTTAGTTGGCTGATGACTCGCCTGGGCCCTTGTCTATTGGGCAAGTGAGAATGAAAAGTTACTTGCCCGCCAGGAAAATCTACTTCTTCCAGACGGCCAGATAGCACTTTTTTTGAGCCCTGCATAGTTAACATTCCTGTTATTGATGGTACTGCATAATCGGCGAGACTAGCATAAGACAGTGCTCAGTAAGATTGAAGTCAAAATGTTGCAATCTACATCTCAATTGACTACATCATGAGACAAATACAATACTTTATTATTGTTGTATTCTACCACAATGAACAATATTTAAACCTTTTTTCAACAAAACACAGAAGGTAGGTGAGGTGGTCACCAAATGAAACCTTTTATGTCTGAACACAAAAATCACAAGTCTACCGTGTCATTTGGAATGAGAAGTTGTCGTAGAAACCTTGCTCTGTCTCTGACATCATAACTCTGATCATACTTTGCAAGGTTCAAGACATACTGGCACAAAAGTTTCGTCTACAAATAAACAGAAAGAAAAGGTCATCAGAGGATCAAAATGTAACTAAGAGTATTAACTTGTGTGGGATGTCAATCAATACATATACTAACTTTTTTCGGGTACAAATGTATGCCCCTGGGAGTGGGGCAACACTGTGAGAGTTAAGTGTCTTTCCAAGGACCACAATACAAGGACCTTAGCCTTATGTGACCCAGAGTTTGACACACTAACCAGTAGGCTACTAGGCCATTATGCACCCCCCTGGATTAAGCAGTTCAGGCTTTAAGCCCTGGACGGTGATATTGTGTTGTGTTCTTGGGCAAGACACTCTAACAGTGCTCTCCACCCAGGAGTATAATGGGTACTGGCAGATCTCATGCTGGGGGAAACCCTGGGATGGACTAGCATCCCATCCAGGGAGGACTAGAAATACATGTACTCCTAGTTGTTCATGCTACAGAAACTGGAGGTAAACACTGGCCTGATGGGCCAATATACCACCACAAAACAATAAGGGTGAGATGGGGGCAGGGGGAGTGCAAGAATAATATAATTATGTATCTTTAATGTATATTCGATGCTAGCCTAATGTGAAGTTCAGATCCCAGACTAAAATGGTGGTCATGTAAGTTCTGAACTTAGTGAACATCATGTATACTGACTGGAAATTAGCCACCCACCTGTTTTGGGTTTGTGATGAATAACTTTGAGCCTAAATTAAGAATCTGCAACTTGACAATATCCTCCTACAGAAACAGAATGAAATTCAGGACATTAATTTCATCTGTACAAATCCAATTTCCAAACATTTCATCTGGCAGGTACATACACACTGGAGTAATAATTATACAGCTTTAGATCCAATCCAAAATTGGTACCCAAGTTACCTGAGCCAAACAAGTACTTATTAAACTATTGTATAGGGTCTCTTAGTAACTTCACCTTTTTCTTGTGGGTAGCGCATAAACATGAGCATGTCTTACAAGTAAATAGATTCTGACGTATAATTGGCACTGCTGAGGGTCTGAAATTCTTACTCTGTTGAGGATGTCACATGTTGTATTTTAGAACTGGTACTAAAACTGTCTTTCAGTTGACTTCTTCATGGATACATGTAGTTCCCTAATTTTGAATCGATTTACTCCTGTTTACAGGGTAACTTAGCAAACAAAATGCTACCACAAGAATGCATCCTTATCTGATATTTTGCATATATTATAAATGTGTTTATGATGATCTCTGGAGTAAGGAAGACCTGTTCAGTAATTGAAAACCTCATGCGTGCATGCTCTGAGCTATGCCTACCAAGTGCATCATAAATCTCACCTCAGATCCAAAAGATTTTGCCATTTTCCTCAGGACATCTGGTGCGACCTTGGGGACTCTCTCAGAATATTCTCCTAATAACCAAAGAATGCTTGCTCTGGCCATCGGAACCTGACAGAAAACCCCAATACGAGTGTTAAATACTAAGATCAAGTGGCACAAAACACCTATCCAGATATAGTTACTGGTTTCACTGAGTGTTATGACACTTACTGTGATAGAATCCACTAATTTTGCCATATGCGTAATGATCTCCGAATTCCCTTTTGGCTGCAAAAGAGCAGTGGACAAAAAATAAGTTGAAAACAAACATTCTTTCAGTTCCAGATATACAAATAAAGATAGAAGAGTTCTGACAATTTTTTCAGCTATCAAAATAAACAAAACTAACAAATATTTCTGTTATCCTTTCAGAAAAGCATGAACAACCAAGCTGTAGGTTAGCAGGGCAATCCTGATGAGTCTTGTTAGCAAACAAAAATGTCACACACAAAAAATAACTAGTAGTAATCAGAGATTATGACAGCGCGTTCGACACTCTCACTTTAATATATAATTATATATCGTAAATAAATGATTTCACTAGCTGACTTTCAACCTTTGTCTATTGCTAAAATCAACATTTTTCAGCAGCAACCGAGGTTTTACAGTCAGATATGCATAGTGTCAAAGTCCATGCTAGTGAAGAGGTCACGATTTGTTGATACGTTACGTGACGCTGTCAGTTTCTGTAGTCTCTCAAGTTTCATAGAATATTTAAATTACGTACATTATTCTAAGCTAGCATTTGCAGTCGCGTGCTCGTTTCACGACTAATTCGAGTATTTCCCCTGATGAATAAAGTAGTCTTATGTACATTGCCTTCAGAGTACTTTTCCACCGATTCCAAACAAAATTTCAACCGGATAAAAACTGAGCTATCTGTCGCGACTGGAACTAATCAACAAATGCAATCAAAATGTAGCTGTTCCCACGGTTATCATCCCAAAGCCAAGTCGTGTTAATAAACAAGGACAATTCCCTCAGATTGCGATAAATGCTGCCGTCAAAGCGTCTAAATTCGTCAAAATCTAAGGCTGAGAGCACATAATAGCGAGGCGTACAGCGACTGAACGGAAAGAAGTCAAAAAAAAATCCATCGGAAAGACGAGTTCACATGGCCTGCTCACATACTCACATGTTCAGCACATGTCTTATCACATGTCTTAGCATTAAACGGTACCAGTTAACTGGCCGTGACATGCCCCTGCAAAAATCAAGTGGGGTGGCCATTTTGGTGTCCTTACAGGAATGTGGTTTTTTTTGGCCTAGAACCGTGCACAGGGTTGCCAACTCTGAAAAGCCACAGGTCAAAATTAGGTTTGCGTTCCACTTCGTCGAACGCAACAAGTTAGTAAGGGTTTTTACCATGTGATTACCGTTTCGGTAACAATCCCACTTGAAAAATAAAGAGTAAAAACAAAGCGTAATGTTTCAAGAAAGTTTAGATGCTTTTGCAGACTAATGAATTCAAGTATCCTACATCATAAAGTTGTGTTTTCTATGAAACAATAGAAATTAAGGTTCCAAAACGGATTACAAAATTATGATGTCCAGACAAGTCAAGTAACTTACAGATAGGTTAAAATAGTAATTTTAAATTAGACATTATAATAGAAGTTGATTGTCTTTAAATTTGAATGTTGTTTGATAGAAAACTAAACGGATTCCACTCTCACCTTGAGCTGAAGAAGTTTCTTGATGACCACCACACTTTCTGCCACCACAACCTCTGTTGACAGACAAGTTATACACTACTAAATTGACAATCTTTTTTTCCACTGATCATGGTTTAACAATTAAAACAGTTTTCTGTCCATGTTGATATTTTAAAACTTCTTTTTTTTTGCTCTACTCATAGTGGCATCATAGACTTGGTTGCACAAGCATGCAAAATGATGTAGAAAGTGCTTACCATCTCTGTTGGAAAGAAGTCGCACAAGGCCAGCTAAACAGGTATCTGTAACCTCAGAAATATTTGATGCACATCTTCCAATAGCTTGAATTGTTGATGCCACAAATTGTTTATCTGGACTGGAAATGTAGCTCTAAACAAAAAGATCAGTTTATAAAGCACACATTTATTGTCAGATATTTTCTCCTTAAACCGCAACAGAAAATTGACCCTGTTTCCCTTTTGACATGTGTATGTTTGTAACAGATCAAATGGATATACATATGTAATCTTGAGTTTTCAAACTGAAGTCAGTCTTCAATCTTTAATATATTCTTTACTGTGCCTTTCAATAACAAACAAACTCTGAAGTTCAAAACCTCACTAATGATTGCAATCTTGGCTGTCATCAATCATAACTATTACGACAACAACCAGTGAACCTTGAAAAAAAAAAAACCAAACAAACAAACAAAGTGGATCAACATCTACCAATTCTAACCCCCAGACATGACTTTCTTCTGTTTTCTGTGAGGTCCGCCAAAATGATTGATGGCAGTGAAACACGAAATTGTTGAGCAGGGTTCACATGTTATTGAAAGGAGCAGTAAGGCTAAGGATTATTGTGCTTGCAGGAATGAATAACTTGCATTCATATGTCAATCTAGATACCTGAAATTCTCTAAGTATTGTCCCAATACTAGTTTCACCTGCAATATTTGTCATAATTTCAAGCTGAAAAGGAAACAAAACAAGAAAAGAGGATGTGAGTACAAGGGTCAGTCCTGGAAGGTGTGTCCACAGCAGATGAAACTGGTAACAAACCTAGACAGCATAATTATCACTACTACTGCTATTCCTATCCCTGCTACCAACAATAATATTACATCAGACAATAATTTTTGAAATTTGCTGTTAGGAATGGTGATCATACACATACAGTAGACAGAAACCTAAGTCACAACTACAACATTTTAAATACATACTTCAAACTTACTATTAAATATTTTTCTACTTTAGGGAAAAGAGTAATGAAGCAACGATTTACAAAACATAATATAACAGTCAAAATAGTCATAAAAATGTCATCTGTATCCAAATATTACAATAATATTACAATAACTTGCACTTACAAGTGGTGAACAGAATGTTTACATTATACCTTCAACAGCCGAATATGAGTTGGATCACTAGAGTGAACAAAGAAGCCCTTAAGGTATGGTTCAAACATTCCCTGTAAAACAAACACAAACATGAAGAACAAAAGCACTGTTAGGTCATGGCCCACACAAACAAAGAACAAAAATAGGCAATCAAAATTACAAATCATGGAACTAACTGAAATTGGCTCTGATTTAACATTCATGTAAAGTAAAATAAAAACCTGTAAGACAGATTTTGAGCTATTTTTGATTTCCCATTTTCTTAGTTTACGAAAAATCTGTCTTACAGATTTTTATTTTACTTTGCATGAATGTTAAATCAGAGCCAATTTCTTATTCCTGAAATTTCGAGGTGGGGTCATACAAGTAGATTTTGAGAAAAATGTGATTTAACCTACTAGTGCCCAGTCTCTCCTTAGGTACACGGTCATTCATTTTGGTTATTTGTTGACGTTTAATTGTTCAGATTTCACATAGAATGGTAAAAGACTTAATTAAACAGTAAATAGAGAAAGGAAAAACATCTTGGAACATTTTTCAAAAGAGTTAGAAGTTGGGCTGTTATAATCCATCAAAACTGTGGTAAGCCACCTTAACTGGAATTTCCAGAGGGGTGCCGGGGTGTTAGAAAAAATCCCTTCCGTGGAGGAGGTATGGATATTTTCTGGAACTACACATTAGCTCTTGACAGACATTACTTTGCTTTGCCAGTACATCATAACTTTAGCGAAATATTAACCCTGCCCAGCTATCTCGTAAGTCAGTAAGCACTAATAAAAGAGATGAGATCTTTCTTACTGAGAAAGAGACACACTTACGTTTCTTGAAGAAGACATTGTTGCAATGTTACTGAGGACAACGGTTTGTACCTCTCTGTGATGGAAAGCAGAATTTATCAAGTCAACTATTGCAATCAATCAACATTTTTTATTTCTTAATGTACACTTTACAGTTGGACTGGCCCGCATTAAAGAATTGCACCCATTGAAAAGCGTCGCCTGGGAAAAGTGGGATACCCATGATGCTTTGCAGGTGCAATGACCTGGGAATGAGGTTGCAAAAGTTCACCACCAGCTTCGGTCTCTTAAGATCTGAATTGCCGCATTCCTAAATGGGAGTTGTAAAATTTCGCTTTGTGTCTGTTTACAGACAATGGAGATACAATTGGAGCAATTAGTATTGTTTGAAAGTGATGAAATGCTCTTTTCGTCAGTAAAGAGCAAAGGCTGCATTTGCATATCAACAGAGCATGAAGTCTTTATCCGTATACTAACCACGTGATCACGAGCAACCCTTTACGATAAAAAAATAATAAAATCGACGTCCGCCCCGTGGAATTCTCTAATCTATCCGTATTTGTGAACGGAAATTCTCATGTAGTCCTTGTTTTTAATGTTTTAAGTAGCCACTTATTCGTGTGGAGAGTTGGTTTTGTTTTGGAAGCATTTTTTAATGCTTTGCGATCACCCGACACGCTCAGTGACTTCGAAATCTGTCCACGTTGGAACTCTATTTTCAAGGTGAGTGCTTGTTTTTGATTTTAGTTTTTTCTACCATAAATGTATTACTACAAACATAAACGAAATTGCTTTCCTCGAAGAGAGATCACTAAATTTGATCGCACCATCGGATTGTGTCATAGATTTTTAAACCAGCTGTGTGAACCAAATGTAAATAAACATTTGGACTGCCGATTGTTTGTATTTTTGCTTTTGGCTTTCCATACATTATTCTGTTAGTTTAGTTCTGATAAAAACCCGACATTTAAAAGGTAATTTAATTTTACATCTGACCGATTTTTAAACAATATAGCCTAATCAAGATAACCCGACTAATATTATTATGGCTATTCTTCTTCGATGAATAGCGCTACATTTCGGTTGTCTGAGTAAAAAACAATCCTTGCGAACACGGCGTACACGGGGGATTACATGATTGGCAGTCGAGTTGACAGACATGTGTGAAGTTACGCATGCTCTCTTTCTAGCGTATTTGCATTTCTTTTCTAGCGTATTTGCATTTTCCCGTGCGACGTTTTTCAATGGGCACGATTCTGTAATGGCAAATAGCTAGTGCTAGTCTAGGCAGTTCAGTCTATCAATAGTTACAAATGACTTTTCACATTTGAACTTTAACAATCTTATGGTGAATAAAGTAATGCTATCTACAATAATAAACTTAAAGGAGAAGTTCTCTTTTGCTACAATAGAGTATTTTTGCATGACATCACCAAAGCGATATTGGCGACCCAAAACAATGAAATGGCAGCCATCTTGGTGTACCAAACCAATCCTGTGGGAGTTCAACTCTTTTCTTATGTAAACACTTCGTTTTGTTCCAATAAATTTGCATTGCTGCTGGACACCTGAGTTAAAACGATCTATATTGTGAACATTATGTAACACTATTCTATACTATTTTTTTATGATTTCATTGTTTCAGTCTGTATATAAAATCTGTATAGTCTGTACAGTTACTAAGTTAGAGCAATTCAAAAGGATGCTTGGGAAAGTGAAAATTGTAGGACAACTGTGTTTCTACAGATGTTTCAGGTGCTCTCAATTTCATAGTTATGGAAACAATGAAAGAATACTCTAACAAGGTTTCCCACATAATGAATAAATTAACTTTATTGTTTCCATCGTTCTTGTGGCAAACAATTTACACTATACAATTTAGAATGCATAACATATAATATTTTATATCAGCATATAATCCAACCTGTGGCTTCTGAGAAGTCTAACCAAGGACCGTGCTACAATGCTCACTTCATCTGTGGGTGCCAAGTGATGATAAACTCTTGCCACAGCCATCACAACCTGCAAATTGAGGATTGTAAATGATCTGGCAAATTTTATATCAAACACAATGGTAATGAACTGAACATTACATTCCACTCAGTAATTTGCAGCTACAAATTGAGATTAACACACTGTAAATCAAATCACAACTCACTGCAGCATTCCTGCTTTGAAGGAGTGGTTTGCATGTCCGCAAAAGTAGCCGATGATCAGGATCCATAATGTAAGACTGCTTCTTTGGTTTCTTTTCAGTTGTCTCATCGTCACTGTCGTCGTCATCATCATCAGATTCAGATTTTGGATAAAAATCACCCTCTGATAAAGGCTAATGAAAAAAAATTGCAATCAAGTTAATACTGGAGTACTTTCAATCAACCAAGATCTACTGTATACAGTAGTTTAAAAGTTGTGTAATGCAACTAGATATTCTCACCTCTTTGTTTGGATCAATAAACTGTGTTCGTGAATATCTTGTTAACATATGAATAACTGCTACTTGGCCCCACTCATCAATGTCTACCAACAGGTTACACAATTTGCGGTAGTTTTTGTGAATCAAGTCAATTCTATCTGGGCACACATCCTCAAAAGCCATCACAGCACTACCTGCAACAAGCTAATTCAAATATAATAAAACAAGATTACATGGCTGTCATGTATTAAGTTAGACAATGCAAAATAGGCAAACAAAATGAGGATAAAATACATGTAGTGCAGTGGCTGTACTTGAGGAGTTCTTAGGAGTAAACGAGAAAATGACTGACAAGTTATGTTAGGACCATAACAATATTATTGCAGTCATGTACTGTAGGGAAACATACACTGTATTCAAGAGTTAGCTGTAAGGTATGATTCCACTGAAAACAACATACATGTACATGGCATTCTAGCCATGCTTGTAAAGTACAAGGATTCTTGTTCTTGCTCTTTTGTCCTCTTGATCGAGAGCCATAAAAGCAGAGAGGGGATTAAATAATGCAAATAAACGAGCACACAACTAGCTACATGTAACCATTCCATTTCTGGTTTGAAATAATTTCTTACTGTTGTTTTGTCTTTCAGGAGTTTCTCTATAACTTCAATCAGGTAATCTTTCTGCTCGGGATCTAAACTATAAATCAAAACATAATTATAATATTCAAACACTGCAGTTGTAGAGTAGCATACAGTTAATATCCACACTTTCGACAAAGAAACCTGTACTGCTGTACAAGTAGCTTATCATGGTTTCCACTGGATGGGATCCTACATAGTCCACTGTATCACTATATACGTATTTGGTTGCCTCACATGTTTGCTGGTACCAATTTACAGGGCTAAAAAAAACTTGAATTCCAGCTACACTGTATCAGATTTTGCTTGCCCTGGGCAAGTCTTAGTTTACTTTTAGTTTTGAGGTAGTTGGCAGACGACTTTACCTGGACCCTTGCCCATTGGGCAAGAGAAAATGAAAAGTAACTTGCCCAGCAAGAAAATATACTTTTCTAGTCAGCAATTTTTTCAAGCCCTGATTTTATACTCCTGGGTAGACGGGGGCACTGCAAGGGTAGGTATCTTGCCCAAGACATACATTTATGGTAGCCTAATGGTTAGTTTGCTGAACTCTGGATCAAATAGTCCAGGTTTGAGTCCTAGGCAAGGTCACTGTGCTGTGATCTTCAAGGGAGGGGAGAGGGGTAACACCGTAATGGACTAGCATTCAATCCAGGGGAGGAATGAAATACTCATGATCACCTAATTCTACAGAAAGTGGGATAAACACTTTGGTGTGACCCAGAATCTTTGGTTCTTTCTTTATACAAAGACACAACACCATAATCTTAGTCAGTATTTAAACCCAGTATAGAAAAAATTTACTACTTTTCACTTGGCAACCTCCAAGTGTTACTAAGAGTGAGATACCTGTATAGCTTAGGGATGGCATGAGCAGCAGTTTTACGTACATAAGGTGACATGTCATTTACACCCTAGGAATAAAACATAACCAGTTCATTAGCTTACCCAGTCCAAATAATCCAAAGGTGACAGACTGTTTGGACTGGGACAGGATTGTTTGTATTAAGAAGGAGGACATTAAAGCACGCGTAATTGACATGCGAATGGTGTAGGTATCCAATTACAAAAAAGTTCAAATTAGATCCCTGTTACTGGACACCCCAAGTGATCACGCACCAATTACAAATAGGTGCGCAGTGAACCAATCACAATCAAGAATATTGTTGTAGATAAGATTAAGACTATATGGTGATAGAGTCACACCAAGAAATGGAAGGTTTTACTAGATAGCTCAGACAGTTTATTTTCTTTCAACCAAGTAATCACGTGGAATCCAGAAGTTTCCTTAATTTAATACCTAAAGCAGCAAACGTAAATCACCATTAACAGCACTTACCTCTTTTATTGCTAACATCATGATTGGTGCAATGACAGGAACTCTAATACTTGACAAGACCCGTAAGGCACTTCCACGAATAAGCTGATTTGGATCCTGTTCAGTGAGGAAACAATTGTAAAATTAAATGTAATATACACTTGCTTTCAATTTATAGTACAAAAATTTTCTTAACCTTTGAAAAATTGATACAAGTGAAAAGACAGAAGAATGACAATATACACACACACCACCCTACTAAGGAACAGTTTGCATCTTGTAAAGATCTAGCCCAAAACAAAACAAAATGAACCCAAGCCAGTGCTTGATGCTGGACCATTGATCAGCAGTCCAAAGCGTTAATCATTTCTAATCATAGACTACCACAAGCCACACCTATTCTCAGCAGCAACAAAGTAGTGTTTGGCAGGGTATTGTCAATAAGATGCATTGACCAATCACAACATGCACAATATCTTCACGTAATACACACAAATTATTGTCCCTACTCCATAAGACTTAAAGCTACATTGTGTAACTAACCTTCAATCCCTTCTGAAATGTGCTTATAGAAAGGAGGGCTAAATCTTGTTGTTCCTCAGCATATCTAACAAGGTACAAGTAGACAAGCTTCTTGACCTGATGAAATCAAACATAGTTTATTAGAATAGAAAACAAGCAAATGATTTGTGTACATCTGTCACACTCACTGGCAAAATTTAATTTAAGATGGCATTTTAACATCAGATTCCTATTTGCAAGAGTGAACATGTTTACAGTGGTCCCTTGAATTATTAAGCTATCAGACATTTACAGAAATTACTTGCCTCAACATTTTTGGAAACAACATTTTTTACAACTGCTGCAAAAAGGCCTGACATGTCTCGACCATCAGCCATCATCTATAATCAGAAAAGAAAACACCACATTAACCAACGCCTGCATCTACAATTCTCATTCACAATATTGAAGATCAATGTGATGACCTGTCTTATTGCTCAGATCTACTTTCATACAAATATACAACCATTCATCATTGTTCAATTCAACCAGTGGAAATGGGTAACATTTTTCTCAGAAAAAGCTTCATGTACAAGAAGTCCAGTAATGGCAAATTATTGTCTTTTATTGATAAAACATTATTCTAACCATAACTCAATGTTGCTACCAAATGCATATTTAAATACCAGACATATGTATACAAAATGTTCTGAATATTTTTTAATAAAACAGAAATATCACCAGCAGTGCTCACTACCGCCATCAAGGTTTGAGTCAGCTGTTGCCTTGCCTTAATAGGTGTTACAGGTTATGGACCTTGATGACAGCTCTGTCAAGAGGCACATCTGGACATAGAGAATTCTAAATGATAACCATGCTATTATAATGAATAGTTCGACTTAAGAAATGACTGAAAAACCAAACATAAGATTCGTCTGTCATGGTAACAAAGTCAGAAGAGAAGCTTCTTCAACCATGCATACATGTAATATTCATACTTGTATATTGATTCTTGGTCAACAATGACATCTCCAAGTTATTAGTATCTAATAAAACTGCTGCATCCATGTGCAAGTAAAGTAATGAATTACTAGTGATTATCAATTTAAAGTGGATAGCATTTAAATTTTCTGCTGGAGTGAGTTTAAAAATTGACTCTGACATTTTAGGATTAGCCTTTTATCAGAGCAGAGTCAGGCTCACTCTTTTCAAGTAAGACTGGCAGCTTGTGTATAAGCCACTCATTAAATTGTCCCATTAACTCAAGTTATTTACAGGATATACATAAGAAATACATTCACTGCGACAATGGGAAGGTAAGTGAGGAGGGCAGGGGGTGTTCTGGTTATAGACTGATTTGGACTAGTTATGATGATATCACAACATTCTATGCGATCTTTTTTACATCAACTGACAAAGCGTACTTGAGTACACAAAGCATCATAATCAAATAATTAAGGCTTATTATCTGTGGTGTCCTTCATGTTCACTTATGTCTCGTGAAGATCTAGAACTGTTGACGCCTAGCTAACACATCAAGACATACCCCTATTATCCTCTTCATAGCGTCAAGTTTAAGATTGTCTTTTGAGCTATCCAACATACTCTTCAAATCATCGTGCCTACAACACAAATTGAGATCTCAATTAACTTAAGAAATCGAAACCTCGTGACAATAATAAAAGGTCATAAGCAAGATTTGCGGAAATCATACAGAAAGGATGGAAGTTACCTTTGAAAATCACTAGAGAAAAATCCACCAGCTGTTGTATCAGGAACATCAGGGTCTCCTGACGGTTTCTCAGCGTTATAAGACATATTTAAAGGGTTAGAAACAGAAGGATTAAATCTTTTCTTCCGCTACTCGAACATGGCTGCCGTCGTGGAACTCAGTGACTTAGCGCCAGTCCTCTATCCGACGCGACAAAAGGAACCATGGGACATATTTACAAACCCGCCATTTTCAAGAATACGAAGATAATATGGCGGCATTTCAAACGACTGAAAGTGGAGGAAAACATAACCAAGTGAGTTTATTTACTGTGTATTTGTTGGACAGATACAAAAATGGTAGTCGGAAAACAGTTGCCGACTTGCTGTAACATTAAAACGAATCAAATCGACAGCTTTCTAATGTTGGCCACAAGTCATGCTAGTCGAGCGGCGACACGTAGTGTAAACAACATCCAAGCGTCCAAACCCCATACTCCCTCGATCTACGCCCGTGATATAGCTTCTCCCAACCTAGTTGTGGTGGGACGATCAAAAATTGAGTACGAATAGCGCAGGTATAGCCTAATAGGTAGTGGAGCGCCGGGTCTGCCTAGCCTACATCCGCGAAGGCCTTTGAGAAAGTCTAACAACTTTCTAGACGGTCATTTAACACATTAGAGTGTAATGCCCGGGGTGTAAGGATGTGTTCCTTTGGAATGATCCGGATCAGTGACCCAAGTGGTGCAGCACACAAGGCCGAAGGGATTCGTCGGTTCCTTTGATGTACCATGATCCAGGTTATCTTGGATAACTGATCCTGATCTGAATAACCCTAAAGGAGCTTTAAGTTGCCTTTGAGACAAACTTTAGGAAACTTTAACTTTCGTAATTTCACTTTGATCAATGCTAATGCACTTATCACTGGCTTATCAAATCCCCAGCGGTTCCAGGGTTTAACCCGGGACTCCTTGAGGATTTGTTTTCACAGTCAAACAAAACCCTACTAAATCCCTAGGGTATAGGGCATAACATTCACATGACATTCCCCTCCCTGAGGGGTTTTTTCCAAGGGTCAACCCTGGGCAAACCAATGACAAGTACATAATGTATAGCTGGCTAGTTAAGTGGATGTAAAATTTGGTAACAGTAATTTATTCAACATCTGCAGTTTACTTGCAAAATCATTTATTTAGGAAGTGTACTTTCTGTGATGCTCTGTAAGTTCCTACAGAATACAAGGTTTATTTCCAAGGCAATTGTAGCTTGTTTCATCAACTGCTGGTGGCAGATTGAATGTCTTCCACAAGTTTCAGGACATTTGGGAGTTATATTTTTATGGACTTGGGATACCACTACATTAGGTAGCCCCTCAATTGACCCTGTGACTAAAATAGTTTGGCCTAGTGCAGCTTCAAAAAGAAATTGCCATGATCACAGTTCGTTTACAATCATAGCAAAGTAAGGTATTAGTTTCTAAAGAAACTGTTGAGCTGCAAAGGAGGGCTTTATAGCTATTTAACAAATTGGAAAGTCCTGTAACCACCATAACAAGCTATTGAAGCTGATGATTCAAATGTTAGCCTTTGTAATGAACACTATATCAAGGCTTCTCCAATTAAGTGAGTAATCTTGATTCTTTCTAATTCGCCAATTTGTTGCTTAGCAATGACGTCATTAGTTTTTACGCGTGGATGTATATAGATAGTGTTCGCGGCACATTCCTGCCTGTAGTTCAAGTTTCAGTTATTGTGCACAGTACGTGTTTTAAAGTAAATTAAGTTTTAAGCTACCCTCGACTATTTAGAGTGCAAGCAGGAACCGATGTGTAAGTACAAACTATTTTCTATGCTTGCTTTTTAGTGTAAGTTTCAAGTTTGGACGTGTTTTAACCTTAAGTACCTTTAGTCTCAGTTTTTGTAGAACAGCCTAGTGTACTAATTTTAATTAATTTAATTAATAATACTCTACGGGACCAGACTGCAAGTTTATTTAACAGGTTGCCCAGCAATGTGAGGTGCTGCCAAGACTATATTAAATTTTGTAAAGACACCAAAAACATTATTTTTAAGAGAGCTTTAGAACATCTGGCATAATTTTAATTATTTATTTATTCATTTATTTATTTTAGCATATCTCAAAACACAATTTTATCTCGTTTACATATAGATATAAATTTTTTGATATCTTTTAACCTTTTTACAATTGTAAATTTAGTTAGCATCGGGCAGGCGAAGAGCCACCCTGTGGATATGCTGCCCGAAATGCCATTATTATTATTATTATTATTATTATTATTATTATTATTACTATTATTACTAAGTCCAACACATGGCAGAGCCCTAGTTTTCAAAGTTTTTATTTCATCTTGTTTTAGTGGTAGGTCTTTATAGTTTATACTCCCCCTAGTCTCAACTTCCTACAAGAATCTTTGATAATTCAGTTAAAGTCCTTTCCTTGCTAGTAAATTCCCATATCGCTTTCAGTGGCGCTCACACAAGCATGTTTTTATTGCATCGTGCAATTTTATTGCTTTCAAGATTTTAGAGTGTTATCATTTATTGTACTAAGACAGTTAGCAGTATGTGTATCTGCTAGGGATCACTGA
The DNA here is from genome assembly GCF_042242905.1 of Orbicella faveolata. NCBI lineage: Eukaryota > Metazoa > Cnidaria > Anthozoa > Scleractinia > Merulinidae > Orbicella > Orbicella faveolata. The sequence goes on from NW_028301554.1 coordinate 13,427,160, forward strand.
TGATCTTTAATTGTGTCTTTACAGAGAAGTTTGACTGGAAGTATTGCCACACCGCAGTTATGATTGGAATGTTCACTATTATTGCTTCGTGACTCTTGTCGTCTTGTAATCTTCTATTATCTAGTAATTAGTTTATTCACTGCATTATATTTCAGTTTACGTTCAATTATCGTCAATTAAATCACCGTCAATCACAGCTGATTTTCTGTGATCTCTGGTTATATTTTATTAGTAAAGCATCTCCCACACATGCTAGTCTCATCGTGACAAGTTGTCTAGCAAGTGACAATTCAGCCTTTCAACAGTTGCCATGAACCTGACATTACAGCCTTCTTCAGAAGAACCCTGAACTCTCAATCTTCAGTAAACATAACCAAAAGTACATTAGACCATCAAACCTTCCCTTAATTTTCTTTATGTATTATTGAGATTCCAAAGAAAGATATCATTTTTTTTGTTATGTATGCTGTGTTGACTGAAATGTTTTGATTTTAAACAGGTTTTTTCTTGGCTACAGCTAGTTTATGGGGAGGATCCCATCCCTCAGTTTGAAATCAACACTTTTACGTTGAGCGTCCTAGAGCAACTTGCCAGAAGAAATCTAGAACAGAACAAACATGCTGAAATTATCACCAAGGATTACATCCAAAAAACAGCAGAATACTCTGCTGAGGGTAATTGTTAATTTTACAATCTTATTTGTTGTTGATATACATGGTATAAATACTATGTATATTCTGATAGGCTTAAAGTAATTCTTTTCCTTTTTCCTTCAAGTGACCAAAATATTTTTGCCAGCAGAACAAGAAGATTGTCTGTTAAAAGATTGTCTGCCACAAGTTATAGTCAAGTTGTCTGCAACTTGAGAATAGCAGAAAAATTTCCACGGTTTGGTATCATGTAAATTATATTTTAGGTTTTCATGGTTTGAGAGAACTCACAGTAGGTGTGGAACTATGTGAAACTGTTTATTAATAGTATTTGCTTTGTGTGTAATCAGTTGAAAGGCTAAGTAGGATAACAGAGCAAGTGGGTTTACCAGTATCCAGCATGTCACAGTCAGGACGAATGAGCTTGAAAACCCTTACATCTCTGGCCCAGTTGCTTGGCACTAAGAATTGTTCCACATCAAGGTATGTCTTATCAATTTTTGCCGCTAAATTTATATTAGCAAATAATAAAGGATTGTGAAGGTAATAAACTCTACTCTTTCTTTACTGCTAGAAGTTCTCCTGTGTTCAGTCTTTTGTTAGGGATTGCAGAACAAAGCCAAGCCCTGTTTGCAGCAATTGATGCGAACACAGAAGAGAAACGACTTCTTTCCAGACTCTTGGTGAGGACCAAGAAGGCAAAAACTACTACCTCTGACTTACAAAGGTATGCAGCTTCAGATTGTTGTTTTGCCTGCCTCAGTAAATGAAACTTAACATGTTCCTTTGTAAAAGTTGCATACATGTCATTGTGATTGATTGTACATTTCTAGGTCCCTTGATGGTCTTCAGGATCAAGTAGCCTTACAGACTCCGCAGCTGAAGAAAAACTCTCAAGAAACTGAATTTGTGAAACTGAAGTGCAAAGAATATGCAAAACTCAACAAGGAACTTGAGGTTCAATTCATAATAATAGTTTGAGTAATTGTAGTATATTGATAAGCCACCAATTTTTTGTTAGCTGGAGTATCAGCATTTACTGTTACTGTTAATGATTTACCTTCTATTCTCTCTAAAGTGAACCTTGCATAGTGTTATACATGTAAGTACATTAATTAGTTTCTCCTCTCACTTTTAATAGGCATATCAAAGTCAAGTTCAGTTAGATTCTTCAATCTACCATGGATCCCTTGTCAAGAAAGCTGAGGTACATGTAGAAACACAGCTTTGTCCATCCATGAAATTCTCTCCTCAACAGTGAAGTCTGCATACAAGCCAAGTGGCCCATCAGGCCAGGGCTTATCTCGGTTTCTGTAGCATGAAGCAACTAGGAGTAATTCTACTCCTCCCTGGATGGGATGCTAGTCCATCGCAGGGTTACCCCCAGCATTAAGTTTGCTGGTACCCATTTATACACCTGGGTGGAGAGAGGCACTGTGAGAGTAAAGACAAAAGTGTCTTGCCCAAGAACACAACACAACGTCCCCAGCCAGGTCTTGCACCCAGACCACTCAATCTGGAGATGAGCACACTAACCATGAAGTCACGGAACCTCCCTCTCCTCAACATAATACTGGTGAAAAGGAGAGACTCTCAGATCAAAATCGCATGCATACATGCATACTTCGATACCAGTTTTACATGTATCTAGACATCTAACTTGCCATATATATGTGATGTATTGAAATTCAGCCTAACACAATAGGCCTCAGCAACCCCACAAACTCTGTAGTTATTCCCCAGAGCCTCGTTCTGAGGTCTATTGTTTTAGGTTGAATTTTAATATATCAAAATTGGTCCATTGTATTTGACTTCAACTTCAACTTACTTTATTGTGCACTATCAACAGGGTTTACATTATAAGAACAATTTGACACTGACCTAACTTTAAGTTCACCAAAATTATTAAAATCTGTTATAGCACTCCATTTATCTCCAGTCTTTTAATTAGCCATTCTTGTTCTGTTCATTTGATTGTTACATTTTGTTGTGTTCACAAAACAAAATCCATTTGAATTTGCAGGAAGTAAGACTAATCAAGGAAAAGATGAAACCAATAAAAAGCAAGTTAGAAGGTTACCACAGCCTACCACCAGTAAGTATTGCTTTTGAAACAAGAGCTATTTTGATTCATTAGAAAGTGTTTGTAACCCAGCATAAATCAGTCACAAGATGATAATTATCATCCTTGTTAGTGTTTAACTTATGACTCATTGAGAGAATCTTAATTCCAGTTTGAATGCACAGTCAACAATGTGTATCTCTCAGTACCTAATTCTTATTGTTATGTGTCTCACTGGCAAAACTTGGCATAAATTTTTTTTAGGATATTTCTCAGGCTAGAGTTAAAGTTGAAGAAGCAAAGATGCAATTGGTATGTTTCATTGATAATTTTTTGTTTCATCCTACATGTCTGAAGATGCTTATCATAACCTTTCAAAGGACATTGAGAATACTTAATAATATTGCTTACTGCTTTGTTCTGATGATAACACTGTTTTGTTAACAAATTTATTGAAATTAATGCTCATATTTTGCATTCTCAGGAACTCTTAGAGAAACAACTATCAATCAGTATAGACACACTTCACTTGTGATATCTGTTGATGTGGTCCCCGTTGTTATTGTTGTCAAGTGCAAGAGGACTGAAAATAAAGAATCTGCATCAAGTCCTACTAGAACATATCACCCTAGTGCGATGCTGGTTTGAAATGGTACTAAGATGTGACAGAACCAAAAGAAGTTTGAGTGAGGGTTGCTGAGCCAAAAATGATGTATCTTGATTATGACAAGTTGGCATGTGGCCCTCAAGCAGCTTGTGCCATTAAATTCTTCACTAGTCATGAAATGGCAGGTCTTCATACTAGGATTTATCAAGAGTGACATCTGTTCCAGTGGTGTACCTTGACTCTCTTGACAGGCATATGTATGCAAACCAATGGTTTTGTACCACAAAAAGTGCTGAACTCTGCAAGATATCACTAGAGGATTATTGGTCACTGCATAGGGAACCTGACATTTAATGCAGTAAGAAAACGTAGCAAAATTGAAGTAGTTTGAACTTATTTCGAGATGACTTACAAATTAAAAAAGTTTAGCTTTGTGATATAAATTCTGATTCTCAATACCATGACAGCTGAGCCTGTTATGTAAAAGCAACCACTGGTTTATTACCCCAGTCCAGTAAGACTTCTGAATAGCAAGGACTGCTGAATTTCAATCACAAGTCCTGTGACAGTACAAGACAAACTATCGAGCCAATTCAGCATATTTATTCATAATAATAAAAAGTTCTCACACACCTGTACAATATTTCAACACACTCAGTAAGTATCTCATTTAACAATATAGGTTATTATCAATAAATATTGCACAAACTTTCAATAAGATAGCAGATATTGATATCTTAAATTCAAAATACCTTTAGGAAAAAATTCCATTATTTGTCTTTAATTAAATAAGAAAAACCTAGTTCTGAAAATACACAGTCAAAGTTATCAAGTCTGATTTAAAAATATTATTAAAATGATTCTGCCCATAAATTTTTACATTCATTTTCAGAAAAGGTGGTTTAGCTTCTATTGTGGCTGTCGGTATATTTTTATTTAGCAATATATTATTTAAGCAGCTACAATAAAGAAATAATTTAAGGCTATTGACATTAGCTAAAGGTAATGCTGTGTTTTTCAACAAAGTCAACATGCATTGTAGCAAAAACCCTGTGGCTGTAATAATTATGTGTAGTTGCCTTTGTAAATTTTGGTCATCTATCTCAGAGTATTTGGAAGTCAGGATTGCATGGTTGTCATAGGAGTATGTCTTATCTAAGAACAAGGTGTACACAGGGAAACATTTTTAGACAAAGCATGTTAAACCACAGAAGTTCATGTTACTGTTTATAAAAACTAGTGAAATAAAAATGCCTCCAAAAGTACAGTTAAAAAAGTGCTAACTAAAGGAGTTAAACTTACAAATATTTTTGCAATGTATGATTCAGTTTATAGTTCAAATCCTGGATAAAAATAATATGGCCTTGCAAAACATTTATCCAAACATTTTCTGTTGTAGTTAAAATTAAATAAAAATAGTAGAGCAGTCAAATCTTCCAAACATTGGCACAAATGCAAGTAAATTCAATATTATCTGTTCTAGGAATTCTAATCAGTGTCTTCTAGCAATACGTATCCACTGATCAGAGGTTACAATAGTGTTCATGTTAAACAAAACCTCAAGAAAAAGCAATAAGTTTCTTATGTCCATTAGTTACTAGGTTGTTGCCAAGTGACACTGACTGACCAGACAAAAATCACGTCCCAGACAAAAAAAAAGTCAGATTAATAGTGTAGTTCTTTTTTTTAAGGATTACTTTGAAAACATAGCCAGAGAGATACTGTAGCATCAGACAGCCCCGTTTCATCCTGGGTGACTCAGTGTCCACATACCAGAAGTGTCTTTTAACTGTATTGGTATAACAAGGCAAAGATTCATGAAACAAATGCTCTTGTTTTTTGTGCCTGCCCCATCTGTTTCCCTGTTGATTTTGGAGTCCCCTTTGCTTTCCTTGCCTCTTTTGTGTGCCATCTCTTTAGGCATTGTTTCTCGTGGATTGAAATTGAGGCAGACCCATACTCACGACCACAAAGATAACAAACAACCAATGCAGGCTTACATGGCGTAAAGCTTTCCTTTTCTTGTGGTTCATCTGCCAAACTGGCTTCTTCATTATGAAACGTTCCCAGCTCTGGTGTTAGTGGGTCACCATAACTCCCACTTTTCTGTGGCATTAGCATTTCTTTGTTATTGTTCTCTTCGACACGATCAATTTTTATTGTGACAGGCAAGTGAATTGAGTTTCTTTTCTTTGATTGTTTCTCTTTCTGTGACTTCTCTTTAGCTTCTGACTTTTTCTGTGCCTCCCATTTTTTCAGACATTGTTTTTCATGGATTGGCAGAGAGTGTGTGGTAAACTGTTTACCACAAATATAACAAAGAACCATCTTTGACACTTGCTGACTTCCTCTGGACTGTTTCCTCTTGTTGATGCTGCTATCAAGGAGATTGTCACAAGATGCAGAGCGAGGTTTACTTTGTTTCAGCACTGGTGAGGAAGCAAGGGTTGTATTTCTCTGAGGGCTTTGTGAATAGATATCATGACTTGTTAGGGAAGTAACTGAACTTGCTTTACTAAGTCCATTTTGTCGACCACAAGGGCTGCGGGAACGTTTGGGATTGGCAAGGCGCCATTTCTTCAGGCACTGAGGCTCGTGAATTTTCAAGGATTTAGATCCATATTCACGTCCACAGATATAACAAACTTTCAAGTTTGGGTTGTTTGACAAGGAGAAATTTGCATCAGATGAAGATATTTCCTTCCCAGTTCCTGAGTCAGATGATCCAGATAATGATTCTGGTGAATCATCCCTGTTTAGAAAAGTAGGCATTGCGTACTTGGCCCTCCCTGGTCTCGCACAAGTATTGTCATCTGTCTCTTTAGATACAGTGTATGTGGCTTCACTGCACTTGTCAATGTCTTCCTCATCTGATGAGTTTTGCTCTGTAGAGGAATGTGACTGCACTTCTAACCTCTCTTGTGTGCTAAGTTCACAAGAAGAATGAGACATGTGTCCTGATAATGTGGCAGTCCCTGGTCTCAATAATGGAGTAGTAGTGGCCAGTGACTTTGAACGCTCTTTTAGCAATTTTTGTCCCTGTTCGAAGTCTTTAATGGTGACAGTATTGGGTCTTTGGTCAGACAGACCTGTCTGTAATGAGCCTCTTATGTCATCCATGCTTAAACTTTGCTGTCTGTCGAAGGTGGGCAAGTCAGGAAGAACTCTTCGCTTTCGAGGCTCGTATGAAGATTTTCTTTTCGGCTGTTGCTTAGCCTCTTCTTGTTCCTTCTGTTTTGTCATCTCCCACCTTTTGGCACATTGGCGTTCGTGAACGTTAATGGAGTGTGAACTGAATTCCCTCCCACAAATATAACAAACCACTGTTTTCGGTTTCGGCATGGTGGATTCGGTCTTGCAGTAACAGATTGTTTCCAACTGAAGGAAAAAAAACATACTGAAAGGTTAATATTTCCCTACTGTGCAGAGCATGTGAAGTTTTAGCACTGACCGATCACTTCAATTTTAGTACATCTACAGTGTACCTCATTAACGCTTACCGATTACGCCTCTTGAACTTTTAATTTTCTGTTTGCCATTAGAAACAATAGCAATATTCTCATCGAGACAGCGAAGAATAAACAGTTCCTCTTTGTATAACTCACTTTGCATAAGCAATGTGTCCGAACAACACAGAAACGGGAAAAAACTCAATGTTTTAATTAGGGAACGTTACTGAAAACCCAATTGAAAACCCTCAGAACAATTTTACTGTAAATTCGGTCGTGCCTTATCAGATATTCCTTGATGAGGGTACATAATAAATATTGAGACAAACGGAACAAACACCATCCAAGACAGAAAATCCGTGCCTCAATGGCTTCTAGTATCGTACTATATACACACAAACATTACGCTCAGCGAACTGACGCTAAAATTGAAAGCTGGAAGGGCCCCAACATTTAATAAACTCCGTAGATTTTTAGTGGATTATTAAATTAACGAGCAAGCGAACTTACTGTGTTGCTGTCTGTACGCCACACGGAAAATTGCTTCAGGAGCCTTCTTCCTTGCTTGTTATGCTAACAATTACGCTAGAAGAGAATTTCAACTTGCAGCTTCGCTTTATGTGGTCACGGGTGGTTTACAGAGAGGCAGCTGCCCTATCACCTGACTTTATAGTAACAGAAGGTTGCTGTGCGAGAAGATGAGAACGAAAGCGTGGATGAAGTCACGATAAAAATATGGAGGGACTATTTTCCCGTATATTCGACCAGCGCCAGTAAATAATCGCCTCTGGCCATAAAATGGACAGGGCTCGTTTCCTAGGAACGAAAATTCTTTCTCGACAGGTGCGGTACTACGGTAACGAAGCAAATAACTAATAACTCTTTCCCATTCATTTCACCAAAGCCGCTCGCGTGTAAACAACAAATTCTCACCGGAAGTGAAGTTACACGCTAAGAATTATTAGATTCCAAGCCTTCGCTTCCGGTCCGTCCAAGATGGCGGACGCCCCTGACTCAGCTCCGAAAGCTAAAACTAAAATTTGTCGATTCTTCAAGGGCAAAAAGGGTTGCAAGTCTGGAAATGAGTGTCAGTTCTTACATCCAGAAAATGCATCCAATGATTCTGAAAATATTCCACGAGAGGCTGGTAAAATGATTGATGATAAGAAGAAACCTGATATAAAAGTGATCAAAACGTCACCGACAGCAAAAACTTGTAGGTTCTTCAAAAGCAAAAGGGGTTGCAAGTTTGGAAATGAGTGCCAATTCTTACATACAGAGAAGCCACCCGATAAACTGGGAAGTATTTCAAAGGAGTTTGGTATATTAGATGGTAATCATGAGCAAGCTGATGAACTAAAAGTAAGCTTAAAATTATCAGCAACACCAAACAATGAAACTCTGGGTGAAGAGAAGAGAGTGGAAGTAGGTAAAGATTCTTCAAATCGGCAAGGGATTGTTTGTAAATTCTTTAAGAAAAAGAAAGGCTGCTTAAGAGGCAGCAGGTGTCCCTTTTCCCATGTAATTTCTGGTGATGGTGCAACCTTAAAGCCTCTGGCAAAAGAAGTCTTGAAAAAAACAAGTAAGTCTACTTCAAGAAAACAGATCCCTTGTCAAAGCAAAGAGAACACCAAGTCTGTAACTGATACTGAACAGGTAACTAAACAAATGGAATTAGTCAATCTGCAAGTGGAAAATCAAAGTAAGGAACATGGAAAGGAACATAACAGAGGCGCAAATGGACAAGGGATTCAGTTGCCACCTAATACAGATGAGTCAGCAAAAGGCACGGGAATGGGCCTCATGGATTGTAATCTTGAATGTAAGAGACTTCGGTCAATTGAGATACAGCAACTTAAGAGGCGTTTTGGAGGTAAAGGTGATTACTGCGAAATCAAGGAGAGCACTTCTTACAAGGTTAAGTTCAAACCTACGGATCCTGACTGGGTGAGATTTACATTGTTCTCATGTTTGAGACTACATGTAAATTAAGGATGTTTGCGCTAATTGTTTCTGTGCATCCTTACTGCGCATGCAAATTCACGCCACGTCATGCATGAGAGCGTGCACTAAGTAACAAAATGAACAATGATAGGGCAGATGATCATTGCTATAGCTTTGCCTGGATTTAACGATCTTGGACGTTCAGTTACCCCTACTTTTCTTTCCAGAAACAGATTTTGTTTACAATTATCTCCACATTGTCCAAAAATGAACAAAAAAGCAATATGGGAAGTTAAAAAAAATTCAAGATTTCTGTCCACAGGACACCGAATCCTGTCATCTTGCGGCTGTAAGGCGCGTGAAAGTTTGGTCGCAAAATGCGCACTTGTTCTTTAAGGAACCTCTCCAGTTGACTAAATTCACTCAGTAGGTCCACTTAAACAATATTTGGCAGAGAACATTTCATTTCAAAGATCTAATTGCAATATATTTGAGCATATAGACACTGTGGCCTTTTTCGTTAACAAAGCCCGATTTTTTTTCAGATTTAGGATGTTCTTCCGGGCATGTTCTCTCCAAAACGAAGTCGGTGACCCCCCATTTTTTTTTACATTTCTGACATAATTAACTCATCATCTTACAGTGGTAAAAGTCTCAAAAAATCAATGTTGGAAAATTTTCGCGCTAACATCCTTAAGTACAAGTAGGACTTTCCAGATAGTCGAATCAATGTTGTTGCCAGAGACTTCACTCCTCTTACTTGCTTTGGAACCTCATATTCTTACTTTGTCTCCTATTCTCCAGAAGGGATCATTTTTTGTTTATCACACATTGGAAATTTAGGGCAAAATTCCGGGTAAGGGTAATTCGTCTTCAGCTTCCCTTATTGATGAGGCCATGTTAGGAGAGGGTACCCATGTCCCTTGTCTGAAATTTGCCACCAGCCATGTCGGCATTTCGCATGTGTTGCCTGTCGGAATTTCGTCTCAGAGGAATTGTGTCAGGAAATTTGACCTTGTTCGATTAAAATGAAGCTATAACACGTTGTAATACCTTTGTTTATTAAAAAAAAAAAAACCGACACAGTGCTCTCAAGTCTCCTGCACTGAGTGAGCATGAGTCTCACGCAAACAAATTCGATCTTGCGCTGTCACGCTGAAACTATTCTTTCTCACGCATTGAAGGTTCCTTGCTGTTTTAGTCAAGTACATATAAAATTATAATTAAGTATCTCTTCAGATATAATTTACTCCTTGAATGTTTTGCACTTGCTTTGAACACTTCTCAGCAGTAAGAACTCTTATGCAGAGCCAGCATTTCTCCAGTCAGTGGGTTTAATGGTTACTTTATGGTTATTTTTAAAGCATCACATTTCGACTCAGAATGAAGGAAAAGATTCCTTAGTTACTTGAATTTTTCAAGATTTTCTAAGGGGCTGGGGGCATGCTGGGGGTATATTGGGGGCATCCTTTCTAAGGGCTTGGGCATGCTTTCAAGCACTGAAGTTGCTAACCTCCTAGGGGATGTGGGGGCATGCTCCCCCCCAGGAAATTTTGAAATTTAGACGGTTGGAATTGCTATTTTCAGCCTTTTTCCAGTCAGTAATAATTTGGACCTAAAGTACAATCGAACCTATGACTATTTTTACCATGTTTATGTTAAATAACCGTTCTTTAACTCAAAATCTCAACGGCCTCAATCAGATAATCTCTCCTATCTATAATCTTCCTTTGAATTTGGTGTAACCCTTACCTTCTACTGAAGACAAGAAGACCTTGGCAGCTTTCCCCTGTCTCTCTTTTCCTAGTTGATAATACAGCTTCATATTCTTTTACTGGTGGCCCACTAATAAAAATATGAAGCCGACTTTCAAAGATCTCTTTCCTTTTTCCTTAAGCGTGTTTTTAGGTGTTTTAGGACACTACTCACTCAGCTGAGAGTGAGAAAAAATACTCAGCGTTTTAGCGTATATAAGAAAGCCTGGGTTTCACGACCCATCGACATTGCACATGAGAGAGGAAACACATTTAAAACTCTGGAAATCATCTTCACTTCGAATCAGACATTTAAAACAATCACTGTATTCTCAGTTCCGAAACTCATTGTCGGTCTATCTTGCCATTGGTGTCGCTTTCCCTATTTCGCTGGAGTAGTCTTTCGTTCGTCGCCAATTCATAGCTCTCATGTCGCCGTTTCAACGCCATGTCACTTGTCGTAATTTACCCCCAACAGGGGCTCATTGATGGTTTGCAACAACTTCAGTTGAAATCTTCAAGGATCCTGTACAAATTGTATAGGATCGAACAGGATCTTGTGCTGGAAGCTGTAAAATCAGACAGGATCCCATAGGATCTTAACAGGACCTGTGTGAAGAATTTCTAACAGGCCATTCCCTGAAGATTCAGTGAAACAAAAGTCATGGACAAACACATAAAATAGCAACGTGGGGTTGTGAAATCACCCAGCATGGACAACATTTCCATTCTCAAAAGATGCCAATTTCTATGAAACTTTGTTTATAAAGGAGATTAAATCATCACATAAGATGCAATCAAACTTGGTTCACATGAAGTTATTTGCTGATGATTAGTGCATATGCTTAATAATACACATGTTCTTCTTTCTTTTAACCAATTATAGTCATTCAGCATTGAAGCAGTGTATCTTACAGTGAGTTTCCCGGAAGATTATCCATTACAGGTGAGTATAGCATAGACTAGTTAACAATTATTCCATGAGCTCGCATTGGATGTGAGATGGTAAATAGCCAACCTGAAACGCGTAGCATGGAGTAAGCTATAATTATCTTATATCCAACAAGCACCAGTGGAACAATTGTTTTATTAAAAACACCCCCCAAAACTAAACTAAAATAGAAATGACCCAAAAAAAATTATGTCTATGGTTGCCATATTTGTAGAGCATGGTACAATGGCCCATACACCATTTTGGCTAAGCCAATGAAAACTCTGGAAATGCATTATCCAATGATCCAGTTTTTAATAAAAGGAACAGGCCACATGGGTATTCTCTGTATTGGACTTGAACTAGCTTGCAACTGAGGCTAATACTGGGAGTCTTTTCAAATGCAAAAGAAGATTAATCTCTTGAATGATATTCCCTACATGAGCCTCCATTGCAAGTTTGTTCCTGTTCAATACCAAGAATGTGAATAAATTATGGCCTATTAAGGTACAACTTTGCCCTCTTTACACGTGTATACACTGCAACAGTACTGAAGCCAACTGTTTTAATTTGGAATTTTTTCTGGTCATTGTTGAAAAGGACAGTTAACTGTCATGGCGCTTGTCTCTGCCATGAGTATAAACCAGTTTCAGCTAGAATTCCATCCAGTTCAGGAGCTTTAGCATACTCCTAGTTGCTTCATCCTATAGAAAGTTTTGTTAATCAGAAGTCTGAGATTTGTTACTAGGATAAGAACATAATTCGCTTTTAACTGACAGTCAACCTACTCAAGTAAAAAGGTAATTAAAAGTCTTTTGGAAGACTGGTAGCACAGAAAAGTTATTCACATATTCCTATGTGTAAGCTGTGTTACAATACTAACGATTCTTTTATCTCTAGATTTTTCACGCATATTTATCTGAAGAACAAGGCCTTGCTGAAGACATTATCAAGTATGAAATGATCAATCTTAATTTTCAAAAATTACCATTTTGGTTTTGCCTAACAGTTCCATGCAGCCCACAGTATGGCTTAAGTTATAATTACTAAATAAATATCTGTCTTCTAAGGTGACAATAAATGTTAAAAGGCCTACATGTAGATAGTATTTTGCGATGGAATCCTTCTCCTCTTACAGTCAACTTTGCTCTTCTCGAGACCAAAGAGCAGAAGCTCCTTACTTGTAGATGTTAACGTTACATTTTGCAGATTGTTGACATTTATTTCTCACTAAAAACTACAGTTGCACTATGATGCAGAACTAATTTCGTATCTAAATCTTCTCTATCCATTTAAGATTTGCTAATAAAAAAATCCAACAATGGGCATTGAATCAAGAGGAAATAAGTAATGATCAAGGACTTTTGAAGCTGTATTTTCGCCCATTTCTGCGTTGGTTTGACAGAAACTTAAAATCTCTTTTCGTTGATGGTGGAAAGGAGGTAAGGACAACTAAGCTCTGTATGTAGTAGTGATCAAGGAATTTGAAGTTCGGTAATGAAAGTATGATTGCCATCATACTTGCACAGTGTAGATGAGAGATGAGATGAGACTTAATTGAACACTCCCCTCAGTGTATTACAAGGTTATTGCTGGAACTGAGATCAAGAAAAACCTGCACACAACAACCCATGGTTCTTGCTTTTTTTGCCAGTGAAATGGCTACCAAGGCAAAGTCCTAGACCAAATGGCAATGACAGAGTCACTGTTCAAAGACTTGAAAATCATCAGATATATCAAGATGCAATTTTCCTGTCATCCACTGTAAAACCTTTTTGGAATTGGTTAAAACTCCATTTCACTGGCAGTGTGGCCAATAGATGAAACCAGTTACTGTTTCTAGAAAGGATAATTTGCATTTGGTGGGGTTCAGATGTGCTCTTCTCAGATGTATTTAAACTTCATGAAATTGCTCTGCTTTATCCTTTTGATAGGTCACAATAAATGCCCGATCTTTGCTATTTTTGTGAGCCTTTAAAATGTGGATGGTGTATTCCTAAATCCAAAAGGCATAAAAGTAGACTGGTCGATAAATACAGTTTTCTGTCACAAATGTGGTTTTGGTGGAAAAAGGGTATTCCTCGTCACCTTACATGTACCAAAAATTTACTGAAATTAATAAAGAAAATGTAGGTGGGCAATGCATTGGGTCATAGTAAGGGCAGGATTAGCCTGTTTGTTGTTGTCACTGTGTTAGCCTTTGGGGCCAAATATGTTAATGCAATTTGAATACAAACAGACTAGCCAGTGTGAATAACCATTCCCTTGATGGTCTGTTATCCTTTCTTTGTTGTTATTACGCAGATGAGAAGCAAATATGTTTCAAGCATCACATCATGTTCCACCATTGTACCGGATTTGGCCACTGGTCGAAGACCAATCAGTAAACATGTAGAAGACAATGGCTGTGAAAGTCCCCCTAGTTGTAAACAAATTGACATTAAACTTGTGGAAAGAAATCAAAATAATGAACCATCAGAAAGTCGTCAGACATTTGAAAAAGAGACTGGCAAAAGAGTGCAAAGTTTGTCTAATGATATGGAACATAAAAGTTGTAATTTAAAAGGCATGCACAGTGATACCCCACAAACATCTACCAGTGACACTATTGATAGAAACAAGGCAGAAATTAACAATTTGAAGCAAGTAGATTGCAAGGAAGGTGCATCTTTAACTCTAAGCAAACAGGATTTGAATTCTGAACTTGGTGTTTTAAGTGAAGACACAGCTCAGTCAAATCAATCAGAACCTCAGTGCAATGATTCAGTTGCCTCAAGCCCTATTAGAAAAGGGACAGAAATTCAGTTTAGGGGACTAAATTTGGAAGAGAATGTGAGCACCTTAAGAGGAAGCAGAGTAGTCTTCACCCTAGAGTGTAACAGGTGCAGGCAGAGGATTGATCAACGGCTGTCGGTGTCTGGGTATGTATGCAATACAACTACAACTTGTCATTTGTGTTTTGAAATCTTGATTCTTGTGAACCAAGTTTGAGGACTGCATGTGATAATTATTAGAGGGTGAGAGACTAGGAGATGTCAGAATAACAAATATTTTTTCCTGTTACAGACCTGTCAGTAAACAGTGTACCAGATGTGCATCTGTTTTTGCTGTGAACTATAGGTCAGCAATGATTCATCAGTTTTCATCTGTTTTGGGATACTTGGACTTGGATGGGTAAGTTACATAGAAGGTAGATTTATAGAACAAGCACTCTCACTGGTCCATGTTTTGTCAAGTGACAGTTACAAGATTCAAAACAATGTGTTCACTTAAAGCAATTTGATAATTGCAGTTCATAGAAGCAATGCACAGTGCAGGCCCCAGTTGCTCAAAGGTTGTATAACACTATCCACTGGATAAATCACAATCCAGTGGATAGTATAGTTTGTTTTGCCAACACTTATCCACTAGATGGTGATTTATCCAGTGGATAGCATTATCCACCCTGTAAAAAACTGGGGCCAGTTTGTTTGGATTTTTCAATTATTATCAGCACACTTATTGATTTACATGTAGCAATGTAATTCTTTTCCCTGGAGGAGGGAAATAAGGGAAAAAAGATGATACAAGGGAAAACAGAATCATTTGTCTTGAGAGGATATTAAAATTGTATTTATTTAGTACTTGACTGTTCCTGTTTTGATGATACAGTTGTATGCCTTTCGATGTGGTTCTACCTGAAAGCGAATTGATGTTAGGCTGCCTACATTGCTCTAAAGAAACAACAGTAAAGGTACATGTAATTTTAGTGAAGTGAATGAACAGTTGGAACATCTTCAAACTAAACGTTGTCAATAACCACAGAGTGAAACTAGAATAAAACAATGCCCCCTGTACTGCCAGAATATTTCCAGTCAGGCAACAAGACAGTTCATTTTATTTGTAATCTTACACCTCAGAGGTAACTACGTTTCGGTTTATAAGGATCTGCACAGCAACCGTATTTTGTTAGTTCTTATGTTGTTTGTGGTTAAACGGTAAGAATCAGAAAACCTTTTAGATACCTTAACAAGAAACAGCACTGTCGAATTTTTTCCTATTTATTATATTGGAAGAATAAAAAATCCTCCTGACAATGATTTTTTGAATTTCTGCATCTAGGGTTTGCAGTATGGAGCTAACAGGAGCTGGTGCAGCCACTGTCATGCAAAACTTGGATTTCAGATACAATCAACTCGCTTCCAGGAGTTACAGCTTAGTAAAACTGCAACAGGTTACTTAGTATAAAACGTAAAATAATATAGTCATTGTTGATGGGTATCTGTTTGTGGGGCGGTGATTCTGTCTGAAAGGTGCATGGTCATAGTGGAAGCCCCTGGCAACCCATAGCATCATCTATCTTATAACTGCCGATCGACCCCTTCAGGAGCGTACATTTCAGTTGGTTATTTTCTGTCCGTTTCCCATAGTGGTTGGTTCTCAAAGCCCTAAAGAAATAAAAAAAAGTACCATAATTATACTTAAAGATAACTGTATAGTAGGATATTATGCTGAACATGTTACCCATCTGATCTTTACCAACCAATTATCTGTAATGCAAATAGCTTTTGTTAATGACAACCGTGAACATAATTGACAATCAACCGTACCAATCCAAGTAAATACCTTTCTTTAGCTTCCCTTAGAAAAAACAAAGATTCTAGCACTATTTCCAAACCCAAGAAACAAATTCGGAGCCCAGGAATAAAAGAAGGACAGCCATTACCAGCTAACGGAACCTGTAAACATTACAAGAAGAGTTTTAGATGGCTCAGGTAATGTATTGTTGGTCATTAAAGGATATTAAACCATCAGCGATTTCCTTGCCTTTCACTTTTTTTGTTTTCTTTGAGTTGTTCACCACTTTAGAACTATTTCACTCCTTTTGCTGCTGAAACGTGGATTGAACATAAATGGCCAACATATCTCTTTATTCCATTAGCCAAAGAAAGCCTGTCATACAGATAATTAAAACAATTTCAAAAATATAATAATGATCACTTTTTTTCATTCATTTATTTGAACTGTGTACAGCATGAAAGTTGGAGGAAGGGTTACTTCTAAAGTTCCAGCTTTTTCCAATAAAACGTTTGACTTCCAACAACAAAGAAGAGTTTTTCACTCAACCACAGTATTAAAAGTACGACTCGTCGACCGCATGCATTGTTTCGTTGTTTTAGGTTCCCGTGTTGTGGAAAGTGTTACCCTTGTGATTTATGCCATGAGGAACACGAAGATCACGAAATGAAGTACGCGACAAGAATGGTTTGCGGCTTCTGTTCAAGAGAACAGGTTCGTGTCAACCCAGAGTTTTGTCCCTAAACACCTGGACCCAGTGTTGTTTAACGGATGGATAACGCTATCCACCGGATAAATCCACTGCGGAATAACTGTTGAGAAAACAAACTACACTATCTGCCGGATAGTTAGTGACTATAGTCGAGAGGTTTATCCGTGCTATGAACAACCAGGGTCTGAGCTTTAATTTGTTTCGTTTCTCTCTTTTTTTTCTATTGTCTTATTGTGCATCAGTGTTGTTTTTTGTATACTGGCACGAAAGAATCCAAACATAGTATTCAGCCAATCACTACACTTGTATAACTGTTCCGCAGTTAACTGAGAAATTTTACTGTAGTAGACCTCAAATTTAGATTCAGAATAAGATTTGGTAATGTATTAGGTCACACAGGATGCTCTACATCACAAACGTTTTAACTGCCGGTAAACTTAAAACAAAACACTCCAATTACACTAACTACTGCAAAGAACTGTTGTAGTTCGATAGCACATGAGAATTTGATTGAGCAGTCATATGTCATTGCTATTTTTATAAACTATGGTGATTACCATTAATGCTGTACATTTTAACGATGAAGGAACAGGCTAGCATGTTTCATTAAGTGACGCTAGAAAAATGATGTCACGTCTTCCATTTGTTAAGACCCTTACATTGATTTCTTACTGAGTGGGACTTCTCCTGTTTCAGCCCTACACACAACAACCCTGCAATGGCTGTAAGGCGGCCGTGACCAAGTCACGCTCTGCTCACTGGGAAGGAGGTAAAGGATGTCGTGACAAGGTCACCATGAGCAGGTATCGTAGGTGAACTGTTCTGTTAGTAGCAAACTGTGTTAAATCCCCTTGAACTTGCTCATTTGTACTATCTAGCCTCTCGTCTTTGTAACAGATACTTAGCGGAGACGTACATCACTACAACTGTTTACAATTCACGTTTTTGTTCTTACTAACAGTTTGTTTCTGTCCTTTTAAATTTAGAAATGACGAGCAAAAACACAGGCAGTCAGGGAAGACAGTGTCACGCAAGGCACAGAAGCGGTCCGAAGGAAAGGGCAAAGGGAAGGGAAGCAAGGGGAAATGACTTTAGAAGGGGGAGGGGGAGGGGCTTATGTCAGGAGCGTGTTTAGGGACTTGTAACCAATATGAAAAAATAGACGTTGTGACATCTCTCTGCAAAAATTGTTAGAGGCTTTCACTTACCTATTCTAAGGAAAAACCATGAAGCCATGGCAACGTGAATAATCTCTGATTTGTAACGTCGCCTATTGTATTATGCTTTTTTCAGCAAGAACACAATGCAGAAAATTGTCAAGGTGCCTGTAACATTTGAGCTATACATGATACTCCTTGGTGTTCAGGCGACAACATGATTACTTGTATCACGTGTTAACTTTTTGGTGTGACATCAAAACAAAGTTGATCAAACAAATTTACTAGCTAGCCGGTGACAAATGTTCAAGCTGCTGCGTCTGTGTTTGAACCAGACTCACAGTTGGGCGGGAAAATCCTGGTTGTCGTGGCATACAGCAGAGATTAGTATATATTGATAAAAATAAAACAACAAAAACAAATATTATCGTAAATTAGAAAACAGCCATAAGAAAATACGCGCGCTGATTGGTTAAAAATCGTGTTTCTATAACTCGATGGAAACACAGAACTAGCAGGAGCTGTTGATGTAATGATGGCTCGAGCAAAGAGAACTTACATTTTGAAGTAAACAAGCTGTTTTCTTTTTCTCGTCGCGGTATTTTCTAAAAGAAATAGAAAACATGTTTTCCGTGTTTCCATCGAGTTATAGAAGCACTCGTGAAAGTTTGGGAGAACTCGAAAAAGCTGTGGAAACACTCGCCTGCGGCTCGTGTTCCCACAGCATTTCTCGTTCTCCCAAACTTCCACTCGTGTTTCTATAACTCGACAGAAACACGGTACATGTTTTCTATTTCTTAAATGACAACCAAATAATTAAATGAAGTTGTTTTTCTATAACTACAACGTATATATGTTGACACAATCATTATAGAGAGTGGTGCAATTCCGCAAACACTGAAGATAACACATCCGTTATTGTTTATAAATTAAACACTACAGTGGCAAAATGCCCCTCCATCGGGCAGTCCTTTGCAGCGACTGACCCACAAAGGGACTAACAATCCATGGCGTGCGAACGGCGGAAAGAAATATTTAACAAATATCTAAAAGGAATATTTAACCTTATTGCTTCTATCACACATGTGCAATACAATAGTATTTCAATATTTATATTTGAGAAATACAAGTGATGACGGAGTCTACAGAAAAGCGAAGAATACTTGAATATATGGCCAGATCCAGTTTAGTGATTGGAAAAGTGGTCAATACGTAACTACTAACGTTACTATTAAAATACACAGCTACTATTAACAATATAGGGAGCTACTATTAATAATTAATAATTTAGTCGTGTTAATAGTAAGATCACTATTTAACAATCACTATACAATTCTCCAACAAAATCGAATTATGTACTATATTTTACATAATGTGGAAAAATGTTATTGAAGTCCACTTGGTTAAATGTGGTTAATAAACTACACATTTTTAACAATTTGCTACCAGTAAACTTCCTAAAAATGCTTTCGCTAGTAGAAAAACCTGCTTCATCCAGTCTATGCTAATTTGAAATCGCCCTACCCGACTTAAATACTGATAAAGCGACAGCCATAAGCGGCTGTTTTTACAGGTCGCGACTTGAAATTTTTCTCCCTGCTTCTGAATAAACCAAAGGGTGATTTTTTCATTGATTCGCTCGAAAAGTACCCATGTTTTTCGCAGACCAATTTGGTCAGTGAAAAGAATTGAGCCATCCAGGTACGACACCAGTATGTCCATGCAAAACGTTCCCACGTGTAACATAGCGCAGGTTTTCCAGAACAAAACCTCTCGACGATCATCGTCCCGTCTTCTGTTTAACTTGATCTATTTAATTTCACATTGCAATGAAGCAATGACTTAGCGTACTTAAAGGGTGATTGCCCGCCCCTGATGCTGTTTTTGTGTTTATTAAGATTAGTTACAAAATATTTTAAAATCGTTGCAGGGTGATTAGAGTATAAAAGGATGATTGTGGCCCAAAGCCCCGAAATTCTTTTCACAGTTTCCAAAACACTTTCCAGAATTCAGAATTCAGTTGGGTTAAAGTCAAACTTGAAGTTGTTTGAAGAGAGACGTTACGGGTTAATCTCCACTGGACAGTGAAGAGTGAGTGAATGCACGGAGTGACTGAAGCCGCAGGCTATACCGTCATGCCAACAACTCAAAGGGTTAGTGAACAATTTTATTTACACAAATATTTTATATACAACAGGACAAGATACATAAGCTGAACTGATTTGATTCTAGACATTCTGCTGATTAGTTCTGCGTTTTAACACGGGCAAATTATTGCTGAAAAAATGATAGACTTTTTCTCAAATGTTCCTTCATTTTCCAAGGGAGTTTAAACAACCACGACGGCAACGCCAAGGACAACGTCTATCAAGAAATAAATTCACATTTAATTTACAAATTTCGGAAGAATTTGGATCACTGTCAGAGTTATCCCACAACTAAATATACAAGACAGCGTTAAAATTCGAAAGAGCAATTTTGAAAATTGGGCATTGTAGTTCACTTTCTCTAGTCTACGCAGAATTTGGTCTTTCCCCGTTGCTGTTTTGTAGAGAACAGCAAAAACTGTATCACGAGTTATAACGCACGTACATTTTTCTCGTCATTAAACTGCTTCCGTTTCGCGACGTTCCCGTTACCGCTACCACCGAAGTTTGTTTACACTCCCTAATACCCCAGGAATCCGGACTGTATATGCGGACTAATCAGCCATTTTATCCATTTCTCACAGTTACATTTCTATTTGCAGGGAGGGAAGGGTTTGGTAAGGAGAGTGTAGAACTAGTAAAAAGTCATCAGCCACTGAAGAGGGACTGGGACTGAGCGCTCGCCTCCGGTGAGCTGAAATGAACCCTCTTATCACCAAAGGGGCATGGACCGAGGATTGTGACAATGTCATCGTAATTCAGAACTTCCTTGTTTACGAGTTCTTCAGCAAGCTGAGGATACAAAAACAAAAAAACACAAATCCTGTTACAGATTCTTGACTTTCGGTGAAGTCTAACCTGATTATAGTCTGCGCTTACTTTGGTTTTCTCGTAGAATACTGAAAATAGCGATCCCCTAAAAATCATTCCACATTTGGTAAAGTTCTGTTTAAAACACTTCAGTAATCTGACAATAGCCTCAAGAAACTACTATGTACACGTAAAACTGTGCGAAGACACAAAAAAATCACTAACTTGTAAAAGTGTAGTTTCAATTTAGCCCTGACATATCCTTACAGGAGCTGTAGTGTTTAAAGACTGTTTAATGTAAAGTAACGAATTCAACTTACAGCTTTCAGCTTGTCCAAATTTTCTTCAATAATTGTATCAGTCGTCTGAAATGCTTTCCCAATCAATATGCGAACCTCCTGGATTAAAAACAATTAAAAGCAGAAATATAATTACTATTCACATTCACTACAGAGATACTTTCTACTCTTTCTCAACCAAAAGGGTGTAAAAGAATCAGCAAACCAACCCTGACCTGTTTCTTTTCCCGCGCTTGTTAATGTTCAGCGGTATCGGTTAACGTTTTTTCGATGTTTGTGAGTGCTTGGCATATTAAGAAACGCATTTTATGCTTTCCCACGATTTTCGACAGTTCATGTTTTCACAGCTCTACGTCTGGCTACATGGTTTTACCTCGAGTTGGAATGTTCGTAATCTCGTTTGCACTAAAAAACGGAAAAAATTCTATGCTATGTTAAAAATAAATGTTCTTTCTCGGCGTCTCCTGTAAGTCGTGGCACAAAATTCAAAGGACCAACACAGTGACAATGAGGATCTATCTATTTTTACCATGAAAAGCTCCAAAGCATCTCTTGCAACATCCAGTGGTATTGGTTGTTCCTTTCAGAATTGCGAAACTAGTAATGAGGTCGATATCAACATTTCCAGTGGACCCCAGTGGGTTGAATTTTAGATTTACGTTTAGGTAACGAGAGACGACCCGACCAACATACCTCATCCATAAGCTTGGCGAGTTTATCACTGTAAAACTTCTTGGTCAGTTCAGTCGGTTTCCTAACAGGAAAGGAAACATTACCAACACGAGGACTCATGCCAAATGTTACCACCTGCAAAACGAACAGCCACGAAAATTCATATTAAAGAACCTTTTCTGACGTCAATAATTCGCAATTGAGGGAAGTGATAGCTCACCTGTTTATATGCCAAGTCAGTCACTTTTCGAAGATCGTCTTCGGCTCCTTTTAAAAACAAGAAATAACAAGAAATAAATGTTAAGAAGGATAGTGGCCTGAAAATAGCGTAACTAACGCAGATCGTGACAAGAATGACAGAATGAAGCAAACTAACAAACCGACCGACTGACCACATGACCGACGAACGACCGACCAATCGCCCGCCCGAGAACTGTTGCAAAGAGATGTGAAGTGGTCGGGCTGTTTTCTGATTGGACGGGGAATGATCGGAAACCTTCGGGTACTTCTGTGAAGATTTCGTTCTCCCATGAAATATAACCACAAGTACAATCGGACTGAAGGCGAGGCACTCATCATACCTGTAGTAACTCTCCGGAATATCTTGGCCTCTGCGGCTCGTCCTCCCAAAGCCATGCACATTCTATCAAACAACTGCGTGGAGATACCACGAGGAAGTTTTCATTACACGATAACAGTCAATTTATAGCTTTGTTTATGGTAACTCTGTTGATTATATGGCCTAAAGTAAACGCCTTGTCAGTGATTTTCTAATCTTAAGAACTCCTTTAAGGCTTTAATCACGACCACAATTTAATGGCTCAAAGGTGATCACGTTAAAGGTGTTCCACAAGTGTTTTCGCTTGTCTTTCAGAGTTCCCACTCAGACGTTTATTCAGAAACTGATCCTTGGTATTTCATCCACAAACAAAAGAAGTCAAATCCACCTTGTGTGGGACATGAAAGTTTTCATGTGAATGGTCATTGACACATTAGAGGTTCATCTACAGCCTAACTAGACAGAATCACCTTGTGCAGCAGAATAGGCGGTAGCGGGCGGAAAAACGCATTACACGTACTAGTTAAAATCGTTTAAATGGTGAAACACTTAGGTTGCTTCCAATCGACTCAAAAGTTAGAGCAACCTTGTGCACCATAACAGGCAACACAAGCTCAGTGATGTCTTACTTGAGAAATGAAAGTTGAATTAGAAATGGCTAACGTTTCTAACCTGTTGAGTGCTGTACAGTTTATTGTCCGAGGGAAGGTACTGTGCGTAGCCTAACGTGGCATTAGTGCGAGGAACAATGGACACCTTGGAGAAACACAACAGCACTGTCATTAAATAAGAGTTGAGTGACAGAGCGCGCAACAACAAAGGAACAAAATAAGGAAACAAGTTCAGGGCTGGTGTTCAAGGCGAATTTAGCTTGGACAGGAATAGTGTCAACTGTGAATTATTTCTATAAACTATCAACAAAGATTTCTCTTATTCTTTTGTCCTTCATGTTTTGCTTGTTGAGTAGAACAATCGGGTGCAAGTAATTACTTGACTCGCATGCTATTCTTGTTTTCAACCTTTTGATTAGAGTTGACCGGTTTGGGTTTTCGCTTTTACTATAGCCTGCAGAGCAGGCGAGATTTTTCGAGCGAGCGCTCACATCGTAAAAAGTTTAGCAGCCATCTTGAATTTTTCATGCAGTGGAAGACTGGAGAGAGAAAGAAAGTTTTACCAAGGGGGTGAATGATAGGCAAGAGGAAGGCTAGGGGAGGGGGTGGAGCGAAGAAAATTCTCATTTTTCTCCTCCCCCATCCCCCACCGTCTAACATGGCGGTCGCAAGGTTATAACGCTAGCTCGCCCCAATAAGACGCCTGCACTGCAGGCTACTTTTACTAGTCTTGAACCTTCAGTCCCGAGATCAACATAGGTTAGGTAGGTAGGTAAAGTCTGCATGCGAGCCAAGTGGCCCATCAGGTCACTTATCCCGGTTTCAGTATCATGAAGCGACTAGGAGTATTTCTACTCCCCCCTGGATGGGATGCTAGTCCATCGCAGGGTTACTCCCAGCATTAAATTCACCGGTACCCATTTATACACCTGGGTGGAGAGAGGCACTGTGAGAGTAAAGTGTCCAAGAACACAACACAATGTCTCCAGCCAGGGCTCGAACCTGTACCACTCGGTCCGAAGTCGAGCGCACTAACCATGAGGTCACCGCCCCTCCACCATAGACATTCTTCCAATCCTCTCCCATAAATTCATTTTCTTTCGCCGGAGAAGCATGTGAGGAGACCATATCTTAGAACTGTCTCCTTTTCGTCACATGATATGTCGGCTGATAATTTCTTTGGCAGATCAAAAACAAACGAGATTCGTTCCTCACCTTAAGTAAAGGATCAGTGTGTTCTAACATCCAGCCGACCACAGCATGACCAGCCTCGTGATAAGCTACTATCTTTCGTTCTTCAGGTGACATAGTATTACTCTTCTTCTCCATCCCTGTTTTCACGACAAATAGTATCACATCTGTTCAGTATTATTACCTAGATGTAGGTTAACGAGGTCAACACTAGTTTAAAATGAATGAACTGTTAAAGAAATACGCCTCCAAGAAACCAGAAGCACACGAAAGCTAAGAACAATGGTTTAAGTGGGCAAAAAATGATGATACATGAAAATGCTGTTGAGAAAGGACTGACACAAGCCGCTGGGGAAAAAAATTCTGCCACTTTTTCAGTTCTCGTAGTAGCCTATAGCCAGGCTATCCAAGTAGCTGATCCTACCTCTCTCGCTGGCTCGACTTTGTTCACAAAGGGAACAGAAATCGAATAATTTTGTGAGTTTGTGACTCAGTTTAATCCTCCTAAGTTAAATCCTTCCGTTTTCCTATACATGTTATATGAGAAATCGCTATTTTTCTGTGATTTTCCTCTCTACCTAACTTATCATTTTAAGGTTTCGTTTAGTACGAAGTTTAATATCGGACGTCGGTTATAGAGACTCGCGTGTCATTTTCTAGTGGTAAATCGTCATTACCGGCTATTACTCTTTCCACAGCATACTCAAAGTTTCCCTTATCCACTGTTTTCTTATTCAAGCGAGCTGCATGCAGGGCTGCCTCGTTACAAATGTTAGCGATGTCGGCACCTGTAAACAGAAAGAATGTAAGAGCCGGATTCTGTGTGTAACTCGGAATAAACTATAAGTGTATGGAAGAGCACCCTGACCGATGCCAAATGTAGTTGAGCGAGACCGAACGCGTTTTAAGTGCGTTTAAGCCACGTTCGCGCGTTACATGCAGAGCAAGTTTACAGTTACAGCATGTCTGTTTCGAATTGACCCGTGTGCTTCAAGCAACCTGTTTGCTCTTCTACAATTTGTGATTTACATCTTACCACTATTTCCTGGAGTGAGTTCTGCCAGTCGTTTGGAGTAAGCCTGAATTGGCATATTCAGAGTGAGTTTCTTCAGGTGCACTTCAAATATGGCTTGCCGCTCTAACAGGGTTGGAAGTTCAATGGCGACGTGTCGATCAAATCTTCCTGGTCTTAACAGAGCCTGAAAAGAATTGAAAGTTAGTAGAACTCGAACAACTGGACGTATGTGAATTTTCCACGTTTGTCACCGGTTACATAGTTCTATCGCTTGTTTCTGGTTTGTATACGTACATGTACATATGAGTTATTGACCAAGTGTGAGGTCAAGAAGGCTGGATATTTGCCAAGTTCTTTTTTTTTATCGTGTTTATGAACCGAGACGGAACGAACGAGGCCAATAACCAGCCATCTTGACCGAACAAGCTTGGTCAATAAAGGATTTATTATATGGCTTCTGCTCCGGCTACGAGGAAATATTTCTCGCGGGACACAACACAACAAGTGAAAGCTATCGCCCGTTCGCGGATAGCCGATCGCAGCGCTTCTCCGGAGAAGCGTTGCGCTAATAATAGCTGCGAAGCAAGCTCACAAAGCAAGCCATATAACAAGTTCTGCTATTGTCCTGCCGCTTTTCATGTTTAACCGAACTTGCCACCGCTTACATGTTTTCAATGTTTGCTGACAGCGTATTTTCCCGCGCTAGGAACAACGTTTTTGTTTCAGGTTCGCTATGGTTCAAAGCATTTCTTTCAGCCTTCGTGATTGGCTAGAGAGATAAGTTAATTGCGTTTTTACCTGATCTAAAATATCCTGCCTGTTCGTGGAAGCCAGCATAACAACACCTTCCATAGTATTCATGCCTACAAAATTTAAGAAATATTTCTTCATTTTGACCTCATTATTAATGTCACAGTGGAGCCAAATTAGCCACTGCTGGCATTGCCCTATTTGGTGAACTGTCCAGACCCCTATAACTCGTTTTGGATGAAACAGTGTGAGTTTTTGACTTCTTACTCTTACAGTGCCTCCATTCATCCAGGTGTATAAATAAGTACCAGGGAATTTAATGCTGGGGGTAACCCCACAATGGACTAGCGTCCCATCCAGAGGGAAGTGAGGTAGAAATACAAACTGGGATAAGCTTGGCCGGTATTGGACACATTATAGGATGAGGATTTGTGTACACTTTTCGTCATCTTCAACTGAAAGCAGGTGGGAAACTGAGAGTGTTCTTTTCAGATATTTCTCCCAAATCAAGTCAAAAAAAGTTGACCGACCAAACTAATCATACCCAACCAACAGAAAATTGCAATGTTTGATGAGGATTGATCCTTATAATTTCTACAACAAATACAGCATGAGAATCTAGAACTTAATCACCTGAAATACTTTTAGCGGAATTTGAATCCTGAGATTGGGACTAATTAGCATCAAGGGTATAAAAGGGAGGATAAAACTGTTGGACTTCATGGAAAACAATGTTAAATATAATTTATTTATTTGTGGACAGACTCAACAGTGCACAGTTTGTTAAGCTCACCGTCCATTTCCACAAGAAGCTGATTCAAAGTACTTTCCTGTTCGCTGTGCCCACCAATTGAACTGAAACATGATCATGACTGAGGTGTTTAATACACACAAAGAGAAGATGATACTGCATGATACTGCATGCAGCCATCTCATGTATTAATTTCATAATTACTTTCAGGAAGTTTAGATATTATCGTACCTAGATCAAAGCTAAACCCAAACAATTAGTTAAGAAAATTGTGTAAATGCAACTGCAATTAAGGAGTACATGCATAACAAGCTACATTTGGAAATTCTCTCAAAATTGTACAAGCCTTTGGAAGATCCCAAAGTGAATTTGAAGTTCTTAGAGTTCCATATTAAGTTCTCAATAGGTTATCCAAAATATAATAAGGGAAGAGTTTCTATTGTAAATATCAATAACCTATTTGCAATGATATTTGTGAGTAAATTCTTCTGGAAACTCACTTAGATTGTCGTGATCTCCCAATGGCATCCACCTCATCAATGTACAGAATACACGGAGCAAGCTTCCTGGCACGGGTAAACAAGTCACGGACTCTAGCTGAACCAACGCCAGAAAATACTTCCACAAAATCTGACCCAGCCATTGTAAGGAAGGGAACATCAGCCTCTGTGGCAACAGCTTTTGCCAGAAGAGTCTTACCTGTGCCTGGAGGACCAACGAGAAGAGCCCCCTGACAACAATAACAACTAATTATACAAGTTTACAATGTCAACAAACAAAAGTCAATAATAGAATTGCTTACTTTCCATGCTGTTTTACAGCTTGCTTCATCTCAAGGCTGTAGTCTGAGAAAAATTATGAGGAGCCCAAAGGTTCCTAACCCTGAAATCCTGGGTGCCCAGCACTTATTGCAAGCTTATATGAAAAAGGTAAGTTTTTCCAGACGTCCAAAGGCAAAAGTTAGTTGCCTGCGGCACCTGGACATTTCTAGAGCACAGCCCTGTATGTTTAACAGTTTGACAAAAATAGCTCATAAACTAGTTGTCCATTTGTATTAGTCAAGAGCACTATACATTTTTACTTAATTGTGATATTTCAATATCTATTATAATTTTACTCTGACTAACAAAATATACAGAAGTCAAGAAGATACACCATTTATTGAAAACCCCAAATTGAAATTAAACCTTTGGTATTTTTGCTCCAAGTTCTGCATATCTTCCAGGCGATTTGAGGTAATCCACAAATTCCATCACCTCCAGTTTTGCCTCTTCCATTCCTGCAACATCTTTAAAGCTAATTGGGCGAAAAAAGAATAAGAAAGTATTTAGAATCAAGAGAGGAGGAGAGGTAAGAGAGTTTTATATCCCCCATACAGTCTTTATTCCCAAGGTAATCCATCTCAAGTTATTTTTAGATTATGGTACCCAGTTTTCCATGGATTATGCTATCAAAGACTTTGTGTGGATGTTTCCTGGACATGAGAATGCATGTAAAACTGCTTGGGCTGTCCACATGAGCATTGAAGGACTGGCTATTTCTTGACCCTCCTGGTAGTTCCGAGACCAGGAATAACGGAATATGGCCTACATGGGGGATTAACTCTCTTACAGTCCTTCATCCTCCCTTGTTAGAATCCTTACTATAAGCACAAGCTTTAATATCAGTTGTTGGTAACAGAATGGGCACTGCATGGAGTACTTTGACAAGGTTGTGAAACCAAGCAGGCTTCTAGCCAGTATGGGTACCCAAAATGTGCTATAGGACCTGCTCAAATGAACAATTTATAATGCCATCCACAGGATGCCTGGACACCCATCTGGCTAAAACCCTTATACCAAACTTACCATGCTATGATTATATGAAATAGAGTCAGGGATATTACTATTAATAAATAATATTCTTGTCCAGAGGTGTGTGAGTTATGCACATATCTGATCACAACATTTCTTTCTACAGACTGCATGATATTTACTAGTAGTCTTCAATAACTGGCACCTGGCACGTTTTAAAAATCTTCAATAAGAAATCATTCAACTGTAATACCTACATGTAAGTGAGAACATGTATGCTCTTTTTAATACCTGATTCCCTTTCCGCTTCCAGGCATGACCACTGTTGGCTTAGCTTTGATATAGTTAGACTGTGAATTAAAATGAAAAAAGATTGCCAATTATAAAATTACATCATAATAATCATACTGAACAGTTGGGTATATTGGTTTCACAAATGTCTTTTGCATGGTGCTAGAAATTGTCAAAGTTTTGTGATCAACAATCTAAGTCCTGGAGGGTGGATTATAGAAGAGAGCAGAGGTTTTGTCAAATAGTGAAGGCCAACTAAATATTTACCATGCAAATTGTGCAAAGCAAAAATCTGTGCACAAAGAACAAGAAGAACTGACATATTGATACTGAACTTAATTCACCTTATTGGTAAACAATTAAAAAAACTTACAAAAGGATTGCTTCCCAGTATTCCTCCTTGTTTTGTCCCTCCTCTTGTTCCTCTTCCATAAATCCAATACCAAATAAAACCCAACAATGCAATGGTTACAGCAGCATTCAGAGCTGTAGAACTATTGTGAAGAATATTGAACATTTGCTATTAATTTTAAACAAGTTGATTACTGCAGTCCTGAACAGGGAGGTAGCCAAGAAAAAACTAAGTAGGCAACAAATTCAGCTGGCTTTTCTGGCTTGTGTGCCTTTGAAATTTCCCCACATCTTTGCTTTCAAATAAAATTTCAGCCTTTGGAATTAGGCAGTAGCTGCTCTTAGCTACATCTCCAAAGCAACCATTCTACATAGAAGTGTGATATCATATTCTTAGAATTTGAACGAACTTTATGA
Source organism: Orbicella faveolata (assembly GCF_042242905.1). NCBI lineage: Eukaryota > Metazoa > Cnidaria > Anthozoa > Scleractinia > Merulinidae > Orbicella > Orbicella faveolata. Next base: position 13,456,640 of record NW_028301554.1, read on the forward strand.
CAGAACCTTTAGGTTATACAATTAAAAGATATCCATCAGGCAAATTTACCTACTTTTGACAAAACAGTTTTTGGCTCCAACAGAAAATATTCATTTACTAATAATTGTTCGCTAATATTTATAATTCTCCACTGAATAGGAAGTTGTAAAAATCTTGTCCAAAAGCAGAACAAGGCAACTTGTTTAATACTGTGTAGATGGTGATTTTTGTTTGTAAAAAAAAAAAATTGTAAAAACATCGTTTTTGTTCAGTGTAAAAAAAAAAAAACATACAGCAGCTCATTCTTGGTCCTGTATCTAATTGGTACAAAGTCGTTAGATGCTATGTGCAGGTCAGCTTGAGCAGATGCCATCTTCTGTTCAAAGCTGTCCAAGCTTGCAATGCTGAAGACAAAGTGAGGCCCATGGCTCAATATCTGCCAAAAAAAAAAAAAAAAAAAAAACAATTACTGGTAATATTAACTGGTGGTCATACCAAGAGGTAAAGCACTTACTTTTAGTCTTTATACACACAGTATGGAGGCATGCTCTGCTAGAGCTTTGCTACTAATCAAGGGTTATTCATAACCGAGAGAAAGTAGAATTTACAGAAGGTTTCAGACCCATTTATAAAAACAGAACATACATGTAGTGTGATTGATAAGCCAATTGGTGTAAATCTACTTTAAAAAGAGAAAGATAAAACTGGAAACAACAAAAAGCAGCACAGACCAAAACGTTTTTCACAAACTTGATTTGATGCATGCCAAACATCCATGTCATACAAAAATAACAACAGCAATAATAATTATTATAACTTAGCACATAGGTACAGGTATGTGTGTGATGAAAGAGATCAATATTCACTGTATGAAACTGGTATACATGTATTTTCTTTTAATTGAAATTCCAGGAGTGTTTGGGAGGGAGTCATCCACATTGTACTTGTTGGATATACCAGAGGGGCATCCATACAGAAAACTTTCCACGGCATGAGTAGAGAGCCCGTGAAGATCATTTCCGGAACTTCTTTTTTGTACACATTTATTTACCTCTTTTCCTCCCACCATTGCCCCTCTGTACAAAAACACAAAGATTTTGTCCTGGCTTGACGGTACTTCCAAGTGTTCAACCTGAAACAGGTATAAATACATCTTACAGAGACACAATATACATATAGCAGATACCTATTAATAGCTAAGTATTTTTAATTAGGAAAAACATCTTCCAGTGTACAAACTATACCTCCCCAGTAGAGAGCATTTCTCTGTAAAATGTCGACCATGTGGTTTCGGGGGTGGGGTCAGACCCTGCTGCCAAGAAGTAAAACAATGCCAGCATCAACCAAGGAAGAACAGTCACCCATCCACCTTGATTTTCTGGTTCCTCTTCAGGATTCTGTGAGTCACCTAAAAAATAATGTCAAGAAATTATGATTCATAATACTTTTAGTCAGTGGACAACAAATTACATACTAGTTTTATTCTCATGTTAGAACTGTTTAATAAATAACAATATGGGGTATTCAGTAATTAATAGGGTATATCCCAGGGAGGTATTCAATTACTGGTTGGTTAGCCATAGCGTATAATGGGGTACTTTAAAAGGAGGGAGGGGAACCCAAGGAATAACTATTTAATATACCATTCAAATATTGTTACTTAATTACCTTGCTGGTTTTGATCCCCTTGGCTGTTTTGTTTCACATGGCTTGTTGAAAAGAATCTGATAATACCTATTTGCCAATGCATTAAAAACATAGTAATTTTTAAGTAATTTGCAAAGTAATAATGACTTAACATTAATAAGATTATGCTAAAAAGCTTACATTGTACATACATTTATCAAGAATACCAAAGTACAGAAGACTAAACTTGTAATAGCATTAAAAGAAAAAATGTCCTACATGTAAAGAATATCAATGTAGAAAAGCCAAACTAAAATCTCTCTTACCCTGTCTTGCATCTTGCCTTCTCAACAGCAGAAAGATTTGATACAACGAAGGAGCATGTATATACTTTGTTGAAAATTCCACCTGCAAACATTCAGTGTCAAATAATTAAGGGTCTAATTTAAATTGTGGCTGAGATGACCTTGCCAGCAAAAGTCAAATAACTCTCTACTAATATTACATAACTTTCTACTTAATTATTTCCCAGTATCTCACCCCACCTTTTGTAACTCCTCAAATGTGATTTTTAAGTCGTATTAATTGTGTTTTAGCCTCTTTTCAAACCTTTTATTGCCTGAGTGCCAAAAGCTTGCAATTCAGTGATTGTAAATATACTTATCACCCTTCCTTTATAAAATATAGAAAATTGTAAGATAACAACACTTGGTACAGTAAAGTTAGAATCAAATGATTTTCAGTTGATTTTCATTGTATCTGTAACTTTACCTTGAGCTGAACCTTGTTGCGGTGGTGGAACAAAAGTGGGCTTCGATAACCCTAAGAGCTATGCTAGCTGGGAGTTCAGACTCTAGTAGGTTTGATCATGCTCGATTTATCACAGGGTAGAGACTTGACAAAAAACAGCCCCTGTTTTTTCAAGTTGGGAGGTGGGCAACAGGCTAATCACCCATTTTGTTAAAACAAAACCTGATTATAAAAACCTCAAACACTCCAAATCAGCCATCTTCTGGGGGCCACTAAGGCACCTTGCCTAGGTGAGCAAGGTATTATTAATAATGCACTTGGGTCAAAGCCAAGAGGATGCCCTGGGGCTCACCAAACCAATAGCAAAAGCAAAACTTAGGAGAAGAAACTGGAATCAGGACTGCATTAACTTGGATGCCAGAAGGGCGACAAAGGCCAGGAAGACCCAAGACAAAATGGAAGGAAAAGCAGTGAAAAAGGGGTAAAGAGCAAGTGGAGGTCCTGATATGAGGTGCGCATGGCAGCTACCATCAGAGCTGGTTGTGCATTGAGACTGAATTAGAATTTGGGGTGTTTTTGTGAAGGGAGGAAAAGCAAAGAACGCATAGGAAAACCCCTGAAGCAAGGCAAGAACCAAAAGCCAGATTCAACCCATTTATGACACTGGGTCCAGGATTTGAACCCAGGCCACAATAGTGGAAGATGGGCACTCTCATCATGCTACCACCCCTGTTCTCCTACGGAGCTGTACAAATCAAGCTTCCATGATTGTCATGACTGTATCCTAAACAGCTGGGGTCTTATATACACCATTCATTAGACGGTGATTAAGTGGCCAATTATGTACTTGTAGGGGTTATTTTGGCCGTTGGCATGTTCAGAGAGGAAAAGTGTACTGCACAGGTTTCTATGCATCCCTAGCCATACTTGTAGGTTCAGGAAACAGGAAATGATACAGGCTGTTATGGTGGAAAGAACATCAGACAGCTAATGAGGTACATGAGAATTGATTTATTTACACTTGGGCAGGCATGAATTTTTTTCAGCATTTCACTGTTGAAAAAACAAGGCTTCCCCTACCTGTTGTGAGGCTCTCAGGCTTATATATTCAGTAGTGTGCTTATATAGATGCAACAGGTAAGAGTGTCAGCCTGTGGAAAAAATGTGTCTTCGCACCAAAATTTCTTGTATACCATGAGGAAATAAAGGGTTCAGAAACTTTCTTTAAAATTTGTCTGAAAAAAATCGATTCCCCATGAAAACAATACACCAGCTTTCCAGCTTTAGTGACATTAAAATGTTGCTGCTTACCGGGAAAATATTTGGGAAAGCATATAAAGTGTTTAACTTGTTTTGTTTACATGATTGCCTTTTTTTTAAAACTGGGAGCCTGGTGCACAGCCAAAACTTGCACCTGCATATTATGTTTTTCCACTCTGAAAGTTGGCATGCATGTTGAAATCTTCCATTTTTTTCTTACTAGTCCCGCCCCCTATGGAGGGCATACTTTGGTATGGTCCTATCAGGCACTGTTGGAATCTGCAGCTGGGAGGTTCGGAAACAGTATTTAGAGATAGAAGATCCCATTGGAATCGCTTAAATAAGAAATTCACCCTTTGGGAAACTGCATATAAGTACTATTTTTATTTCTTTTTACAATAAATAAATAAATATATAAATATATAAATAAAGAGAATGAGCAAAATCAGCATTTTTCCTATATCCGGATGAAACAGCACTGGCCCATTAGGAAAATGGGAATCATATAGCCTTATAGGAATTGTTCAAATTGAATTTTGGACCTGTCACAATAAGTATTTGGTGCCCCCTCCACTGGGAGAGACAGAAAATGTTTGGAATGTGTCATTAGTGGCTGTTGCTGTTAAGGAGAGTCTAAAATAAGAGTGAATAAATAAGCAGTATGCCAAACTATAAAAAGTGGTCATTGTAAAGGTGACCAATGTAAAGACCGTTGTAAAGGTGGCCGTTTGTAGACCTTTGTACATGTAGGTTTGACAGTACAAGCCCATGGTTTGATTGGTAATGTTCCTTAATAGACCAATCTCGATATATTAAAATTCAGCCTAAAACAAAAGACCTCAGCATGAGGCTCCGGGAATAAAGCCAACAAACTCTGAAGTTATTCCCCGGACCCTCGTGCTGAAGTCTACTGTTTTAGGCTGAATTTTAATATAACGAAATTGGTCTATCGTAATAACTCCACTCCATGAGAATTTTAGGATTTTGATCGGAGA